>NC_091578.1:30459375-30461875 GCF_042767895.1 Penaeus vannamei | reverse complement strand
ACACACACACACACACACACACGCACACACACACACACACACACACACACACGCACAGCAAAATAAAACAGACAGTATGTCACAACAAAGAATAGCCATTGTAATAAATGGAATTGAAACTAAATCTTTAAATCTTAAAGCTTTAAGACCATACCTCCCACCAATCGGGGAAGGATAGATCAGTAGCAACTAGAGGAGGTGTCATGGCGGTTGTTATGAGGATTGTTCAATGAAAATATAACCATTAAAATTATTATTTTCCATCCTTTTTGAAAATTGAAGAGACCAAAATGATCGACCATATTCACGAAGCATCCGGGACTTAGAATCAGACGCCAATGACACCTCCTCGAGATGCTACTGATCCAGCCTTTCCCGATAAGGTACGGCCCTTTTTCGCTCTATGATTCTTGTTGTGTTCGTCTCTTTGCACACACACACACACACACACACACACACACACACACACGCGCACACACACACACACACACACACACACACACACACACACACACACACACACATATATATATATATATATATATATATATATATATATATATATATATGTGTGTGTGTGTGTGTGTGTGTGTGTGTGTGTGTGTGTCTTTTGAGGGTCCCATACATATATTTCTGGAATCGATGAAAAATCCAACATAAAATCATTTACATAGAGCCAATACATTCTATCTATCTATTCATTTTTCATTTTTACTGATCTATTTATTTATTTGTTTTTATTTCATTTTATCATTTCGTAAGGCATTCTTTAAGGGGGGGGTTTCCTTTGGGGGTCTGAGGGACAGCGGGATACATCCTGTTAACTACGCCACTGGCTGTATTAATTTCTCGTTCAAAATGAATCCTCCAACACACGCACACACACTCCATCCTCCACACACACACACATGTACACACACACGCGCGCGCTCCACTCTCTACACTACACATATACATACTCTCCATCCTTCACACATACATACACACCATCCTCCAAACACACACACACACACGTACACACACACACACACGTACACACACACACACACACACACGTACACACACCATCCTCCACACATACACACAAACACCATCCTCCAAACACACACACACGTACACACACACACACACACACACACACACACACACGTACGTACACACACACACACTCCATCCTCCAAACACACACGTACACACGTACACAAATACACACACTCCATCCTCCACACTACATATACACCCACACTCCATCCTCCAAACACACACACACACACACACACACACTCCATCCTCCACACACACACACACACACACACACACACACACACACACACACACACACACACACACACTACACACACACACACACCTCATCCTCCAACCACACACGAACACACACACACACACACTCCATCCTCCACACACACACACTCCATCCTCCAAACACACACGTACACACACACACTCCATCCTCCAAACACACACGTACACACACACACACACTCCATCCTCCAAACACACACGTACACACACATACACACTCCATCCGCCAAACACACACGTACACACACACACACTGCATCCTCCGCACACACATACACACACACACACACACACACACACACACACACACACACACACACACACACACACACACACACACACACACACACACACACACACACACACACACACTCGATCCCCCACGCTACACACATCCATTCCCCACGCCATTCAAAATCCCAGAGAAAAATAACGGCTCGCTAATACCGTTATTTTTTTAAAAGTTTCGGCGGGAGGCAGAAACGACAACATACCTTTAAATATAATTACCTTCTCAAATGACGGAAATGCCTAGACATTCTGTTCATTAAAGATCGTTTTGTTTCTAAAAAGAACATTTATCGGCTAATGAGTCAGTCGTATTATAATTCTAATTAGATAGATAATTATTATGATTTTTATCATTCATGTTTTGAATAACCTCGGTGGGGAGTGAAGTCTAACCTATTAATTCATTTATTAGAAATCCGATAATGTTAATTTAAGTTATTAAAGGCGTTAATGATAATTCCGGATAGTAATTGTTGATGATGATTTTTATTAGTAAATCCGGGAACGTTGATTTATGTGTTAGTAATTACGGATAATGATCTTATAAATGATAATGATGATACTAATGATGATAACAAATGGAACAATAACATTGATGATTATTTTGTCAATTGCCGTCATCCCTTTAATTGCATATGTAATTATAAGAGCAATCGGGAAAATGATCATGATGGTTAAATGATAATGATGTTAATGACATTTATAGTGGTAATGATAATAATGACAAGAGTAATACTAACAATGCCACTATCAATAATAATAACGTGCAAATGAAGATGATAACCACAATGTTAAAGAAAAGGATAATGATGATAATGCAGCCAATAACAATTAAAATATTAGTTGTTAGATTATCTAGAATTGAACATACACATACAGGCACTTG
>NC_091578.1:30434375-30451875 GCF_042767895.1 Penaeus vannamei | reverse complement strand
TGCCGCTCACCCCTCCCTAACTCTCCCTACCCGCCCTCCTCCCCCTCCCCCCTCTCTCTCTCTCTCTTCCTCCATCTCTCCCTCTCCTCCTTCCCCCTCACCCCTCCCGCCCTCTCTCTTCCTCCTTCCCTCCCTCTCCCTTCCCTCTCACTCCCCACCTCTCCTTCACTTCGTCCCTGTCTTTCCCTTTTCCCTCTCATCCTTCCCTCCCTCTCCCCTTCCTCCTCACCCCCTCTCCCACCCTCTCTCCTCCCGCCCTCACTCCTTCCCCTCCTCTCTCCTCCTCTCTCCTTCCCTCTCATCCCCTCCCTTCCCTCTCCCTTCCCGCACACCTCTCCCTCTCCTCCTCTCTCTCTCTCTCTCTCTCTCTCTCTCTCTCTCTCTCTCTCTCTCTCTCTCTCTCTCTCTCTCTCTCTCATCTCTCTCTCTCTCTCTCTCTCTCTCTCTCTCTCCTTCCCCTTACACCCTTCCTCCTCTCCTCTCCTTCCCTCCCACTCACCCTCCCTCCCTCTCCCTTCCTTCTCACCACCTCCCACCCCTCCCTCCCTTCGTCCCTGCCTCTCCCTCTCCCTCCCTCCTTCCCTCCCACCCCCTCCCTTCCCGTCCTCCTCCTCTCCCTCCCTCCTTCCCTCCCACCCCTCCCTTCCCGTCCTCCTCTCCCTCCCTTCGTCCCTGCCTCTCCCTCACCCTCACTTCGCCCCCACCCCCCCCGCCCTCCCTTCCTTCTCACCACCTCCCACCCCGTCCTTCTCTCCCTCCTTCATCTGCCCTGCCTCTCCCTCTCCCTCCCTCCTTCCCCTCACACCCCTCCCACCCCCTCCTTCCCGTCCTCCTCTCCCTCCCTTCGTCCTCTCCCTCCCTCCTTCCCTGCCTCTCCCTCTCCCTCCCTTCCTCTCTCCCACCCCCTCCCTTCCCGTCCTCCTCTCCCTCTCCCTCCCACCCCCTCCCTTCCTCCCTGCCTCCTCCCCCTCTCCGCAACACTTTCTCCTTTATTTTCTCGCTGTCAAAACTCACGGCGGCTTTTCTCTCTCTTGGCAATATTTTTCTGCGTAGGATTCGGGTCCTTCCACTATTTCGTGCCAAAAAGTTTCCTTGTTAGTTCATGGTATCGTGGACAGTGAGTGTGTGTGTGTTTTATCCCTTATTTTGTTATAAATCTTTCACAGTGATTAGAACTATTTGTGGTGTTTTATTATTTGTTTATTTATTTATTATTCATTATTATTTTTATCTATTTATTTATCATTTGTTATTATTTGTATCTATTTATTTATTATTTATCATTATTTTTATCTATTTATTTATTATTTATCATTATTTTTATCTATTTATTTATTTTTATTATTATTATTATTATTATTTTTTTGATAGATGATGATGGTGATATAATATTCCTTTTTACCTTTGCGCAATAATTATATATTTGTTGTTTTTTATACCATTGCGCAATACTTTTTTCTTTTTTTTCTCTACCATTTCACAACAATAATGCCAATATAGGTTATTATATACTCTTTCCCAATAGTAATAACGTTTTATCCACAATAATCTCTTCCGTATTACATAAAGTTCATAACAATTTTTTAAATCCCAGCAACATTATATTTTTCCTGACTTCAAAGAACCAACATTAATAATTAGGACAAGCATAGCGCCGTTCCAAGTTGTTCCACGTTGTACTAAGTATAAAATTTACTTGTAAGTCGAGAACTGATTTAAGCTTTGTATGTTGTACTAAGCATAAAATTTACTTGTAAGTCAAGAATCGATTTAAGCTTTATATGTTGGACTAAGCATAAAATTTACTTGTAAAGCGAGACTCGAATTAAGCTTTGTATGTTGGACTAGGCATAAAATTTACTTGTAAGTCGAGAATCAATTTAAGCTTTATATGTTGGACTAAGCATAAAATTTACTTGTAAAGCGAGACTCGAATTAAGCTTTGTATGTTGGACTAAGCATGAAATTTACTTGTAAGTCGAGACTCGATTCAAGCTTTGTATGTTGTACTTAGCATAAAATTTACCTTTAAGTCGAGAATCGATTTAAGCTTTGTATGTTATACTAAGCATAAAATTCACTTGTAAGTCTAGGATCGATTTTAAGCTTCGTATGTTGTACTAAGCATAACATTTACTTGTAATTCGAGACTCGATTTAAGCTTTGTATGTTGTACTAAGCATACAATTTACTTGTAAGTCGTGAATCGAATCGATTTTAAGCTTTGTATGTTGTACTAAACATAAGATTTACTTGTAAGTCGAGAATTGACTTAAAGCTTAAGTCAATTCTCGAAGTAAATTTTACTTTGTTGTACTAAGCATAAAATTCACTTGTAAGTCTAGACTCGATCTAAGCTTTGTATGTTTTCACTTGTAAACCTTGTGCTGAGGAAGCAGTCAAATCTTCGGTGGGAAGGCGGGTTAAACTTCAAGAACCCTAGGGATTCTTCACGAGAGGGAAAAAAACGAAGGAAAAAAAAATTGATAATATGATTTTATAGTCTTGGTGGTGCGGGGAGGGAGGGTGGAAGGTGGAGGGTGGGGAGGAGAGGGTGGAGGGGGAGGGTGGAAGGTGGGGGTGGGGAGGGAGGGTGGAGGGTGAGGGAGGAGAAGGAGGAGGGGAAGGAGACTGGAGGGTGGGGGAGGAGAAGGAGGAGGAGGAGGGAGGGTGGAGGGTGGAGGGTGGTGGAGGAGAAGGAGGAGAAGGAGGGAGTTAAGGGTAGAGGGGGATGGGGAGGGGAAGGGGTGGCGGTAGGGAGCAAACAGGAAGAGAGAGCGAGTGAAGAGGGGAAGGTATGGGAATAGAGGAAAGGGGAGAGGGTAGGTAAGGAATGGGAGAGAGAGAGTAGGGGGAAAGGGGGAGGTATGGGAATAAAGGGGAGGAAAGGAGTTGGAGAAAGGGGAGTGGGAAGGAAGGGGAGGTGGGGAGAGAGAGAGAGAGAGAGAGAGAGAGAGAGAGAGAGAGAGAGAGAGAGAGAGAGAGAGAGAGAGAGAGAGAGAGAGAGAGAGAGATAGAGAGAGAGAGAGAGAGGGTGAGGGAAAGAGATAGACAGAGAGGGAGAGGGAAAGAGAGAGAGAGACAGAGACAGAGGGGGAGAGGGAAAGAGAGAGAGAGAGGGGGAGAGCGGGAGAGGGGATAGCGGAGGGAGGGAGGGAGGGAGGGAGGGAGGGGGGGGGGGGAGAGACAGACAGACAGACAGAGAGAGAGTGAGAGAAAGGAAGAGAGAGAGAGCGAAAGTAATCTTGGAAAAGGGAGCAGAATGAGAAAGGGGAGATGGAGAGAGTGGAGAAGAAGGGGGAAAGGGAAAGGACGAGAATAGCGGGTAGGAGGAGAAGGAAAGAGAATGGGGAACAGCGGAGCGAAAAGAAGAAGGAGAGACTAAGAACAAAGAAGAAGAAAGGTCAAGGAGAGGATGGAATTGCGGGAATAAGGAGATTAAAAAGAGAATAAGAGGGAAATGTGAGAACAAGAGCAAGAGAAGACGAGAGAAAGAGGAAAAATGGAAAGAGAAGAGAATAGGAGGACAACAGGAGGAAAGAGGAAGAGTAAAAGAATAAACAGAAGATAGAAAGTCGTACGAATGTAAAAAAAGGTGAAAAAAGTGAAAAAGTGAAAAAAGTTAAAACAAATAATAACAAATTAGCAATAGCAAGCGATAGTGAATATAAAAGAAAGAGACAAATGAAAGGAGGACAGACAAGGGTTAGAGAAGGGAGATGAAGACGGGAGAGAAGGGGGAGGAGAGGACGGGAGAGAAGGGGGGAGGACGGGAGAGAAGGGGGGTGTTGGGAGAGGACTTTAGGGACAAGAAATGAACAAGGGATTAGTAGGGAAATGAAAGGGGCGGAGCTGATCCCCTTAAGTGGAAATGGTCGGGACACAGGAAGTGGGGCAGAGGAGAGAGAGGGAGACAGAGAGAGAGAGACAGAGACAGAGACAGAGACAGAGAGAGAGAGAGTTAGAGTGAGTGAAAGAGAGAGTTAGAGTGAGTGAAAGAAGAGGAGAGAGAGAGACAGAGTGAGTGAGTGAGAGGAGAGAGAGAGAGAGAGAGAGAGAGAGAGAGAGAGAGAGAGAGAGAGAGAGAGAGAGAGAGAGAGAGAGAGAGAGAGAGAGAGAGAGAGAGAGAGAGAGAGAGAGAGAGAGAGAGAGAGAGAGAGGGAGAGAGAAAGAGAGAGGGGGAGTTAGAGAGAGAGAAAGAAAGAAAGGAGAGAGAGAGAGAGAGAGAGAGGGAGAGAGAGAAAGAGAGAGAGAGAGAGAGAGAGAGAGAGAGAGAGAGAGAGAGACAGACAGAGAGAGAGAGAGACAGACAGACAGACAGACAGAGAAAGAGAAAGAGTGAGAGAGAGAGAGATACAGACAGACAGACCGACAGACAGACAGACAGACAGACAGAGAATGATTGTGTGAGAGACAGAGAGAGAGAGAATGAGATAGATAGATAGAGAGAAAGAGAAGTTGGGAAGGAGGTAGAGAGACAGAGGTAGGGAGGTCTCAAATCATGACAAAGGAAGTTGCGAAGAAGAGAGGAAAGAGAGAGAGAGAGAGAGAAAGAGAGAAAGAGAGAGAGAGAGAGAGAGAGGGAGAGAGGGAGAGAGAGAGAGAGAGAGAGAGAGAGAGAGAGAGAGAGAGAGAGAGAGAGAGAGAGAGAGAGAGAGAGAGAGAGAGAGAAGAGAAAGTGAGAGAGACGACAAAGGAGAGCGAAAGCAAGCAACTTTATTGCTTCTTTTCTTAAAAGGGTTCTGGGCTTGTGTTATTTCTTTTTCTCTATCCTTGTCCTTTCGTCTCCGTCTCTCTCTCTCTCTCTCTCTCTCTCTCTCTCTCTCTCTCTCTCTCTCTCTCTCTCTCTCTCTCTCTCTCTCTCTCTCTCTCTCTCTCTCTCTCTCTCTCTCTCTCTCTCTCTCTCTCTCTCTCTCTCTTTCTCTCTCTCTCTCTTTATATTTCTCTCTCTCTCTCTCTCTCATCTCTCTCTTTCTGTGTGTGTGTGTGTGTGTGTGTATGTATGAGCGTGCGTGTGTGTGTGTGTGTGCGTGCTTTATTTTTTCGTCGTGGTTATTCTCTTTCTCAATATTTCTTTCTTTCTCTCTCTCTCTCTCTCTCTCTCTCTCTCTCTCTCTCTCTCTCTCTCTCTCTCTCTCTCTCTCTCTCTCTCTCTCTCTCTCTCTCTCTCTCTCTCTCTCTCTCTCTCTCTCTCTCTCTCTCTCTCTCTTTCTCTATTCCCCACCTTACCTCCAGGGGAAATTGCACTATCAAATGCCCACTCATGCAACAGATGCAAGCAAGACTCAGACGTGAATTATAGAAAAGCAACGCAGAAGGTCAAATAAATCAACCGGCTTTTAATCATTTCAAAATTGATTTATTCTCAACGTATCACTAACACCACCATAACACATTATTTGTGGCACAATAGAGCTCAAGGAACAGCATGGCACAGGTACACATGTAGGCCTATAATCATTAAACTTATTCATTGCATTATTATTTTTTTTGTCTTCATTAATCACACACTTACATTCGTGACTCTTAAGCTAACATTATCAAAGACTCAAAATCCACACATTATCAGGACCGTATCAATTATAAACAACAATCAGGTTATCAGTTACATTAAAATCAGCTGATGTAACAATTGTAATTTACTCATCATACAATCACACTCAGCTGGCCCTTTTGGTGTTTAAGTTTCATTTAAGACTTATTTTTTATTAACAATCAAAACTCACGTGAGGATTAAAAAAAAAGAAAAAAAATTGTAACAACTCTGGCATATGGAGGTATATTTCGTTACGTGAACTTTCACTTAAAATTACGGACAAAAGTGGGCAGGATTTTATCAACTTAAGAAACTAGTTAATATCATCACACGTGCATCTTTGCTAGCGCCCTGAAGGTCACTCGCCTATGTACACTGAAATGGCTGAAATATCACTGAAAGTTTACACACACACACGAGTTACGTTTTGGTACCACAGCTGTGGGAGCTAAACCTAATATGGTTGGCACACGGTATGAAGGATGCGGACGCACACGCGCACGCACACACACACACACATACACACACACAAAAACACACACACACACACACACACACACACACACATACACACACACACACACACACACACACACACAAACAAACACACACACACACAAACAAACAAACAAACACACACACACACACACGTACAAACACACATACACAGAAATATATAGATAGATAATCAGATAGATAAAGAGAGGCGGTATTTAACAACAACAGCCAGACAGACAGACAGACTAAGAAAGACGCCCTGACATAGACAGAGTGATTCTCGGAGTTTCCTCCCATATTCTGCGCTTCTCCCGTTTCTCTTACATTTGGCAAGCGACCAAAATATCACATATATTTTTTGGATGTTTGCGTGTGTGGGGGGGGGGAGGGGGGTAGTATGGAGGGTGGGAGTGGGGGAGTTGTGTGTGCGGGAAGGGGTGGAGGGGGTAGTATGGAGAGTGATGGGTGGGAGTAGGGGGTTGGGGGGTTGGGGGGGGGGGCGTGTGTGTGTGTGAAGGAGGGTGGGGAGATGGAGGGGTTAGTATGGAGGGAGTGGGGAGTGGGGGGAGGGGGTGGGCGTGTGTGTCGGTGGAGGAGGGTGTGGGGGATGGGGTGGAGGGGGGTAGTATGGAGAGTGATGGGTGGGAGTGGGGGGGGGGTTGGGGGGCGTCTGTGTGTGGAGGAGGGTGTGGGGGTGGGGTGGAGAGGGGTAGTATGGAGAGTGATGGGTGGGAGTGGGGGGGGTTGGGGGGGGGCGTGTGTCGGTGGAGGAGGGTGTGGGGGGGGGGGTGGAGAGGGGTAGTATGGAGAATGATGGGTGGGAGTGGGGGGGGGGGGGGTTGGGGGGCGTGTGTCGGTGGAGGAGGGTGTGTAGGGGGGGAAGAGGTAGGGGGTTGGGAGGGAGGGGGCTGTGGGATTGGGGGGATGGACGTGTGTGTGGGGGCGTGATGGGTGAGAGTGGGGGGGGGAGGGTGTGTGTGTGGGGGGCGTGATGGATGGGAGTGGGGGGGGGAGGAAGGGGATAGGGGTGGGCGTTTGTGTTGGGTGTGTCTCAGTGTGTGTGGGTGGGAGGACGGACTGTGTGTGAGTGTGTGTGTTTGTGTGTGAGTGTGTGTGAGTGTGTTTGTGTTTGTCTGTAATTATTGCTAGGTCTACATTTCTTTGTTAACAATTTAATTAGATGTCTACATCTTATTTACATATCTATCCACTTATTTTTTTTAACCTTTCTCTCTCTTTCACTCTCTCTATCTGTCAACCTATCTGTCTTTCTCCCTATTCGTATGTTACTCTATATCTCTCCTTCTCTGTCTTTCTACTTTTCCTCTCTCTCGCTCTTCTACCCTCCATCTCTCCCTCTCTGCCTCAATCCTTAACCACTCTCTTTTACCCTCCCTCTCTCCGTCTCTCTCGCTTTCTTTATCCCTCTCTCCCTCATCCACTCTCTTTCTCTCTCGCTCTCTTTATCCCTGTCTCCCTCATCCGCTCTCCTTCTCTCTCGCTTTCTTTATCCCTCTCTCCCTCATCCGCTCTCCTTCTCTCTCGCTTTCTTTATTCCTCTCTCTCCTTCTCACTCTCTCTCTCTCGCTTTCTTTATCCCTCTCTCCCTTATCCGCTCTCCTTCTCTCTCGCTTTCTTTATCCCTCTCTCTCTCATCCGCTCTCCTTCTCTCTCGCTTTCTTTACTCCTCTCTCTCCTTCTCACTCTCTTTCTCTTTCGCTTTCTTTATCCTTCTCTCCCTTATCCGCTCTCTTTCTCTCTCGCTCTCTTTATCCCTGTCTCCCTCATCCGCTCTCCTTCTCTCTCGCTTTCTTTATCCCTCTCTTTATCCTCCCTCATCCGTTCTCTTTATCCCTCTTTCTTCTTCTCACTCTCTCCTCTCTCGCTTTCTTTATCCCTCTCTCCCTCATCCGCTCTCTTTATCCCTCTCTCCCTCATCCGCTCTCTTTATCCCTCTCTCTCCTTCTCACTCTCTCCGCGGACTCTTCATATCTTGACATCAAACTGTTGGCAGAGATCCATGACATACGCCGGCAGGTCGTTGTCGTCCTCGAGGCGCGGCGCCGTGGCCTCCTTCCGCGCCAGGTCGACTAAGCCCGGGTCGACGCCGCTCATCACCGACCGCGCCCAGACCTCGTCCTCGATCTCCTTAAGGTCCTTCTTGGGTTGTCTGCTTCCCTCCTCGACGTTGGCCTCTTTGGCGTCGAGGGTCTGCGTCGCGGAGGGATCTTTTCGCTCCGGATGCACCGCCGCGTCGCAGGTCTTCGTCTGCGCCTTCGTCGTCTTCTCCCCGAGAGGGCTGACGCACAGGGGGCCTTCCACGGTCTTCTTCGTGATGCCTGGGGTTCCGCTGACGCCGCTCTCTGCCGCAGCGAGGATCTGGCAGACGTAGTGCGTGGCGTGGGGCTTGACTCCGAGGTCGTCCTGGATGCTCCTGACGACGTGCTCCATCTCCCGCCGGTTCAGCTGCGGCCACCGGCTGCGGTGTCGCTCCAGGAGGGCGTTGATGCTGTCGTCGCTGTACAGCCCCGATTCCCGGATGTCACGCATGATGACCCTCTTCACCTCGACCAAATGCTGGTCCTCGAGCCTGGCTTTGACCGGGAGGCGGTGCCGCGAGGCTGAACTGGCGGGGCGTCTGTTGGCCAGCGTTGTCCCCGGCCGCCTTGGCTTCACGCCAGGGTTCAGGACGCTCTCGGGGGTCGCGCCGCGGCTGCCTGTGTACGCGCTGTCTACACTGAAGTCGCCCGAGTCGCCGGCCTCGCCACGGGAGGAGCTGGTCAGGTCCTTGATGACGCCGCGCGCAGCCACGCTCGACCCGCCCTTCGCCGATTGATTCCTCCGGTAATTGTGCTCGTCGCTCGTCGACTGGTCCCTCTCATAGTACCCGTCACCGCCCCCTTTGCCAGGCTTCTCCGCCCTGTAGAACATGTCGTGGACGTCCCCGTCCTCCCGCTCGTACGTGCTGTCGCTGGGCTCCGAAGTCTCTCGGTATTCCTCGGGCTCCTCCGATGACACGTCGTTTTGCTTCTCACACACTTGCTTCACTTCCTCGTGCTCGTCCTCGGCCGGCGAGGTGTACAGGTCCGATGAGGAATCCTGCGGCGCTGGCTTCTGCTTCCGTCGCGGCGGCTGGTAGCAGCGCTGGCTTAGGAGCTGGGATCTCTGGTGAGACTTTAAAATGCGGGGCTGATGCGGAAGGCTCTCGGTGAAGTAGTCCGAGTGTTTCTCCAAGACGTCGCTTGGTACAGGCGCTCGCTTCTTTACTCTTACTGCTTTCAAAGTGGTCCGTAACTGCTGTAGAGATGGGGACGCACTTTTGTCTCCGCCGTCTGATTTCTTCCCTTTGTTCCTTCTGTGCTCTGCCGCCTTCTGGGGCCGTTCTGAGGAGCCATTTTTTGCGCCCTTCGACACGCTGCCCCGCGCGTTCTTTTGGCCGAATTTACTTATTCTTTTCTTTTCGTGTTCGACGAGATCGGACAACACGCTATCCAGTCTGGACAGAAAGTCAGTCGTGTTGTCTTTGACCTTAAAATTAGTCCTATGTGGCACGGGGTCTGCGTTGTTCTGTACAAAATCGGTTTGGTGCTGCACGAGGTCTGCTTGATACTGCTCTGGACTCGTCTGATGCACGGCGAAGTCTTCGCGGTCGAGGGAGCCGTTGGTCAGCTTCGCTTTCCTTTTGCTCAGCTGTGACTTCGATCTGCTGGCGGGCCGGGACTTCGAGGGCGAACTCGATCTGGAGGAACTGGAAGAGCTGCTGCTGGAGGATTTGATTTTGCGGTGGGAGAGGCGTCTGCGGGGCTTGCTGTCGTCCCTCTCCATTCGCCTGGACGCCCCCTCGAGCCGACTCCGGGAGAGGGACCGGTTTCTCTGCAGGGACTTCTTCTGCGACACTTTCGAGGAGTTTTGTGCAGTGTCTTCGCTCTTGCTGGAGACTTTGCTGCGAGGAGGCTTGTCCCTGTACTTGGGAGGGCTCTCGAAGACTTCATCGCTTCCCTCGTCGTCGGTGCTCACGGGGCGCGACCTGTGCTGCCCCCTGAGCCTCCTCTGCTTCCCCCGGTATTCGGTGTCCAAGCTTTTCCGCAGGAAATTCGAGCTGGAAGCTTGAGCTCCCGAACTGTGCGTGTGCACCGTGCCGCCCCCGTCATGACTAGCAGACCTCCCCTTCCCCCGCTCGCGACTGCCGCCCTTGCTGGCTCTGCTGGAGTGCCACCACCGGTGACCCTGCTTCCCCTCCGTCGGCTTGTCCCCGTGCTGGCGCCCCCTCGCCCCCCCTCCCCACTGGCACGGCGGCGACGTCCTGATTTCCTCTCTGGAATTCTTGCACTCGCGGCAGGAGGCTCGTCGTCTCGGGTGCTTGCATCTTCTGTAGAAGGTCTTCAATTTCGAAACCGTAGTCGTTAACAGCGACATGATCAAAGGCTTCTGCTGCGAGGTTTCATGGCCCTCGAATATCCAGGTCGAGTCCGTGAGAAGTGTGGAATAATCGCTGAGCAGAGGACATCTCAGCGACCTTTTCTCCGCACTAAAATCCCCTTTGACGACCACGTCTCTCAAATGGTTGTTGTTATCATCTGGAGAATTGACGGTCGCGTAAGGACCGCTAAGCCACGAGGAGTCGTGTGTGGTTGTGCTACGACCCTCGGGCCAAGAGCGAAGCGAGTCGTGCGCGGTCGTGCGGGAGTCTAGCGGGAGAGCCTCCATCAGCAAAGGGACGTCCGCCTCATGGCCTCCACGTGCGTAGAGCCTCTTGTGAGCCTCACTCGTCCAGGCGGGCAAGAGATCGCGTCGAGAGTCCCAGCCCCGCCCACCCCGCCCCTCGGCCCAGCCCCCAGCCCCGTCCCCGCCCCCACCCCCGCCCCAGCACCGAGGGAGCCACGTCCTGCCCGCCCCTCCTCCTGACCCCCACGAAGGCAGGACCTCCTCATCGACCACGCAGCACCGGATGCTCGGATCTTTCTCCCTCTCCTCTTCCTCCTCCTCCTCCTCTTCCTCTCTCTCCTCCTTCTCCTCTCTGCTTTGTCCCCGTCTTCCTCTCGCCGTCGGGAACTCGGCCAATCCTCCTGAACCTTCCGCCGCCGCGTCTGCCTGTCGACACGCCTCCCTCTCCCCGACCCCGAAGGCGCCCTCCTGCACGACCCGCTCAGGCAGCCAGGGCGTCGGGTCACCAGCTGCCCCGAGTCCCGACCAGCCCACGGAAGGCACGAGCAGGTGGTTCAGCTGGTCGGCGGCCGGGGGGGCGTGCAGGCCAGGGAAGGACGCCAGCGCTGACTTCTGGCCGAGCGATCGCTGCATCCCGGACGCTGGGGAAGAACAAGAACTGGTTACGTCGAGAACATCGATGTGAGAAGTGAACACAGAACAGGTTACGTCATGAACATCAATATGAGAGATGAACAAATACAGTTTACGTCGAAAACAATCGCTGTGAAAGAACAAGAACAGGTTACGTCTAAAACATCGCTGTGGAAGAACAAGAATTGGTTACGTCGAGAACATCGATATGAGAGATGAACAAGAACAGATTACGTCATGAACATCGCTGCGAAAGAACAAGAACAGATTACATGAGCATCATTATCAAAGATGAACAAGAACAGTTTACGTCGAGAACATCAATATGAGAGATTACAAGAACATGAACATCGCTGCGAAAGAACAAGAACAGGTTACGTCATGAACATCAATATGAGAGATGTACAAGAACAGAAGTCATGAACATCGCTGCGAAAGAACAAGAACAGGTTACGTCGAGAATATCGCGTGTATATCGTGACGAATGGAATGGGATGGAACAGGATTAATAAATGATTGGGTTATCATTATCATTATTAATTCGATGAGTGTGTTGTGTGTGTGAGTGAGGGGCAGGAGAGAAGAGAGAGGGAAAGAGGGAGGGAGAGAGAGAGATAGCGGGGGGGAGGAGAGAAGAGAGAGAGAGAGAGGGAGAATGAAAGATAGATAGAGGGGGGAGGAGAAGAAGAGAAGAAAGAGAGAGAGAGAGGGGGGAGAAGGATAGAGAGAGGGGGGAGGAGAGAAGAGAGAGAGAGAGAGGGAGAATGAAAGATAGATAGAGGGGGGAGGAGAGAAGAGAAGAAGAGAGAGAGGGGAGGGGAGAAAGAAAGATAGATAGAGGGGGAGGAGAGAAGAGAGAGAGAAAGAGGGAGGGAGAAAGATAGATAGAGGGGGGAGGAGAGAAGAGAAAGGAAGAGAGAGCGAGGGGGGGGAGAAAGATAGATAGAGAGAGAGGGGAGAGGAGAGAAGAGAAAAGAAGAGGAGAGAGAGAGAGACAGAAAGAGAGGAGGGGGAGAAGAGAGAGAGAGAGAGAAACAGACAGACACACACACAACCCTCCCCCCCGCACCACCACACACACAACAAACAAACAAACAAACAAACAGAAGGAAGAAGAAAAAGAGAGAAAATACACGTGTTTATATTCATACGTACACCCATGTGCATATATTCATACGTACCCCCGTGTGCATATATATTCATACATCGGAGCAGAGCATCATAACGCACATATACGTTCATGTATATATATCACATATATTCATGAACCAAAGAGTGGGTTCGTGTCCTGTAAGCAGTAGCCATCAGATGCGTGCTGTGAGCTCTTGGTCGGTGGATAAACGTGGGGAAGGGAAGGAGAGAGAGAGAGAGAGAGAGATAGAGTTGGGAAGGGGGGAAGGGAGGGAGAGAGGGAGGGATGGGGAGAGGGAGAGAGAGGAAGGGAGGGAGAGAGGGGGGGAGAGGGAAGGAGGGATGGGGGGAGGAGGGAGGGGGAGGGAAGGAGGGATGGGGGAGGGAGAGGGGAAGGAGGGATGGGGGGAGGGAGGGAGGGAGAGGGAAGGAGGGGGAGAGAGGGAGGGAGGGAGGGAGAGGGAAGGAGGGAGGGAGAGGAGTAGGGAAATGAAGGAGAGAGAGAGAGAGAGGTGGGGGGAAGGAGAGAGGAGAGAGAGGTGGGGGGGAGGAGAGGAGAGAGAGAGAGAGAGGGAGGAGGGGAGAGGGAGAGAGGGGGAGGGAGGGAGGGGAACGGGGGAAGGAGGGAGAGGGAGGGAGGGAGGGAAGGGGGGAGGGAAGGAGGGATGGGGGGAGGGAGAGGGAAGGAGGGATGGGGGGAGGAAGGGCGGGAGAGGGAAGGAGGGGAGAGAGTGTGGGGAGGGCGGGAGAGGGAAGGAGGGAGGGGGGGAGGGAGGGAGGGAGGGAGGGAGGGGAAGGAGAGAGAGAGAGAGAGGTGTGGGGGGAAGGAGAGAGAGAGAGGTGGGGGGGAAGGAGAGAGAGAGAGAGTGGGGGAGAGGGAGGGAGGGAGGGAGAGAGAGGGAGGGAGGGAGGAGGAGGAGAGGGGAGGGAGGGAGGGAGGAGGGAAAGAGGTAGGAGGAGGAGAGAGGAAAACAGAGAGAGAGGAGAGGGACGGAGGGAGGGAGTGGGAGGAAGAGAGAGAGAGAGAATGAGGGGGAGAGAGAGTTAACAGAGACACGGAGAGAGAGAAAAACAGAAAAAAAAAGAAAAAAGAGAAAAACACACAGAGAAATAGAACCAAACAAGAAAATAAAACAGAACCCCCTAAAAACAAAGACACAAAAATACAAAAAAAAAAAACAGAAAAAAGAGACGAAAAAAAAAACAGAAAAAAGAGAAACAAACAGACCAAAAACGACCAAAGACGATAGACCGAAGCAAGGTGCGTGCGCGCGTGCTCTCCCCCCCCCCCCCACCGTATAGGCTGCATCAAAGGCTCGACGGAGTTCGCAGGAACCAAAATAACTTTTCATTCGTCTGGCTTACTAACCCAGCGCCCCACTTGCCCTTCTCTTAAGCCTCGCCACTCCGGACTCTCCGCCGCTGCACGTGTTGCGTCGCGCAGCTTTTGCAATTTGGGAAAACTTTTTTTTTTTTTTTTCTCTCTCTACTTTTTTTCTGGTTTTCTCTACTTAAAAAAAAAATCCTCTACTTTTTTTATTTTTTCTCTACTTTTTTATTTTTTTCTCTATTTTTTTTTCCTCTACTTTTTTCTGGTTTTCTCTACTTTTTTATTTTTTCTCTACTTTTTTATTTTTTCTCGACTTTTTTATTTTTTTCTCTACTTTTTTTATTTTATTTTCTCTACTTTTTTATTTTTCTCTCTCTACTTTTTTCATTATCTTCAATTTTATTATTATCAATATCATCAGGATCAAACAAAAATACGAAAAAAAAGAAAAAAGAGACAAAAAAAAACAGAAAAAAGAGAAACAAACAGACCAAAAACGACCAAAGACGATAGACCGAAGCAAGGTGCGTGCGCGCGTGCCCTCTCTCCCCCCCCCCCCCCCCCCCCACCGTATAGGCTGCATCAAAGGCTCGACGGAGTTCGCAGGAACCAAAATAACTTTTCATTCGTCTGGCTTACTAACCCAGCGCCCCACTTGCCCTTCTCTTAAGCCTCGCCACTCCGGACTCTCCGCCGCTGCACGTGTTGCGTCGCGCAGCTTTTGCAATTTGGGAAAACTTTTATTTTTTTTCTCTCTCTCTACTTTTTTAGTTTTTTTTTTTTTCTCTACTTTTTTGGTGTTTTCTATATTTTATTTTTTTTTCCTCTACTTTTTTATTTTTTTCTCTTTTTTTTCATTTTTTCTCTACTTTTTAATTTTTTTCTCTCTACTTTTTTTCTGGTTTTCTCTACTTTTTAATTTTTTTCTCTACTTTTGTTTATTTTTTTCTCTACTTTTTTCTGGTTTTCTCTATTTTTTTATTTTTTCTCTACTTTTTTTATTTTATTTTCTCTACTTTTTTATTTTTCTCTCTCTACTTTTTTCATTATCTTCAATTTTATTATTATCAATATCATCAGGATCAAACAAAAATACAAAAAAAAAAGAAAAAAAGACAAAAAAAAACAGAAAAAAGAGAAACAAACAGACCAAAAACGACCAAAGACGATAGACCGAAGCAAGGTGCGTGCGCGCGTGCTCTCCCCCCCCCCCCACCGTATAGGCTGCATCAAAGGCTCGACGGAGTTCGCAGGAACCAAAATAACTTTTCATTCGTCTGGCTTACTAACCCAGCGCCCCACTTGCCCTTCTCTTAAGCCTCGCCGCTCCGGACTCTCCGCCGCTGCACGTGTTGCGTCGTGCAGCTTTTGCAATTTGGGAAAACTTTTATTTATTTTTTTTTTTGTCTACTTTTTTAGTTTTTTTTTTTTTTCTCTACTTTTTTGGTGTTTTCTGTATTTTTTTTTTTTTTCTCGACTTTTTTATTTTTTCTCGACTTTTTTATTTTTTTCCCTTTTTTTCATTTTTTCTCTACTTTTTATTTTTTTCTCTCTACTTTTTTTCTGGTTTTCTCTACTTTTTAATTTTTTTTCTCTACTTTTGTTTATTTCTTTCTCTACTTTTTTATTTTTTTCTCTACTTTTTAATTTTTTCTCGACTTTTTAAATCTTTTTCTCTACTTTTTTTTTCTCTACTTTTTTTTCTCTACTTATTTATTGTTCTTCTCTGGCTTACTAACCCAGCGCCCCACTTGCCCTTCTCTTAAGCCTCGCCACTCCGGACTCTCCGCCGCTGCACGTGTTGCGTCGTGCAGCTTTTGCAATTTGGGAAAACTTTTTAATCTTTTTTTTTCTCTCTCTACTTTTTTTCTGGTTTTCTCTACTTAAAAAAAAAAAAATCCTCTACTTTTTTATTCTTTTCTCGACTTTTTTATTTTTTCTCGACTTTTTTATTTTTTTCTCTACTTTTTTATTTTATTTTCTCTACTTTTTTATTTTTCTCTCTCTACTTTTTTCATTATCTTCAATTTTATTATTATCAATATCATCAGGATCAAACAAAAATACAAAAAAAAAAGAAAAAAAGACAAAAAAAAACAGAAAAAAGAGAAACAAACAGACCAAAAACGACCAAAGACGATAGACCGAAGCAAGGTGCGTGCGCGCGTGCTCTCTCTCTCTCCCCCCCCCCCCCACCGTATAGGCTGCATCAAAGGCTCGACGGAGTTCGCAGGAACCAAAATAACTTTTCATTCGTCTGGCTTACTAACCCAGCGCCCCACTTGCCCTTCTCTTAAGCCTCGCCACTCCGGACTCTCCGCCGCTGCACGTGTTGCGTCGTGCAGCTTTTGCAATTTGGGAAAACTTTTTATTTTTTTTTCTCTCTCTACTTTTTTAGTTTTTTTTTTCTCTACTTTTTTTGGTGTTTTCTATATTTTATTTTTTTTTTCTCTACTTTTGTTTATTTTTTTCTCTTTTTTTTCATTTTTTCTCTCTACTTTTTTCTGGTTTTATCTACTTTTTAATTTTTTTCTCTACTTTTGTTTATTTTTTTCTCTACTTTTTTATTTTTTTCTCTCTACTTTTTTCTGGTTTTCTCTACTTTTTTATTTTTTCTCTACTTTTTTTTATTTTATTTTCTCTACTTTTTTATTTTTCTCTCTCTACTTTTTTCATTATCTTCAATTTTATTATTATCAATATCATCAGGATCAAACAAAAATACGAAAAAAAAGAAAAAAGAGACAAAAAAAACAGAAAAAAGAGAAACAAACAGACCAAAAACGACCAAAGACGATAGACCGAAGCAAGGTGCGTGCGCGCGTGCTCTCCCCCCCCCCCCCCCACCGTATAGGCTGCATCAAAGGCTCGACGGAGTTCGCAGGAACCAAAATAACTTTTCATTCGTCTGGCTTACTAACCCAGCGCCCCACTTGCCCTTCTCTTAAGCCTCGCCACTCCGGACTCTCCGCCGCTGCACGTGTTGCGTCGTGCAGCTTTTGCAATTTGGGAAAACTTTTTTTTTTTTTTTTCTCTACTTTTTTTCTGGTTTTCTCTACTTTTTTTTCTCTAGTTAAAAAAAAAATTGTCTACTTTTTTATTTTTCTCTACTTTTGTATTTTTTCTTATTTTTTCTCTACTTTTGTATTTTTTCTTATTTTTTCTCTACTTTTTCATTTTTTCTCTACTTTTTTCTGGTTTTCTCTACTTTTTATTTTTTTTCTCTACTTTTTTATTCTTTTCTCTACTTTAGTTTTTTCTCTCTACTTTTTTTCTGGTTTTCTCTACTTTTTTTTCTTTACTTTTTTAATGATTTTTGGTGGGTTTGTGGTGGGTAAGAGGTGGGTGAGGGTGAGGGGGTGAGGCGGGTGGTGGGTGGGGAGTAAAGGAGGGCAGTTCTATGATCTGGATTTGATTATTTTTATTATTATCATTATTATTATGATGATGATGATGATTATTATCATTATTATTATTATGATGATTATCATTATTATCATTATTATTATTATGATGATTATTATCATTATCATTTTGCTATTATTATTATTATTATTGTTATTATGTTATTATTATTATCATTATGATGATTATTATCATTATCATTTTGCTATTATTATTATTATTATTGTTATTATGTTATTATTATTATTATTATATTCATTATCATTCTGCATTAACATTATCATTATCATCAATATTGTTGT
>NC_091578.1:30426875-30429375 GCF_042767895.1 Penaeus vannamei | reverse complement strand
GACACACACACACAAACACACACACACACGCACACGCACACGCACAAACACAGACACACACACACAAACACACACACACACACACAAACATACACACACACACACACACACACACACACACACACACACACACACACACACACACACACACACACACACACACACACACACACACACACGCTCACAGAAGCATCGCATCTGAGATTCACGTAAAGAATGAAATTATCACGTTCTCACTGCATGTTAATGAGTCGTGGCGTTCTCCTCCATTTCCTCGCATCTCCCCTCCTTTCCTCACTTCATTTTCTCTTCATTCTCCCTTTTATTCGTCTCTTCCTTCCCTCCTATTTCCATCTTTGCTCCTTTCTCTCTCCCTCTTTCTTTTGTTCTGTTTACCTGTTTATTCAGTTGTCTCCTTTGTCTTCTATTTGTCTTTCCTTCTTTCTTTTCCATTTTTTTCTCCTTCCTTCCCCCTTTCTCTCCTTCTCCTTTTTAATTTCAATTCGTTCCTCTTCTTAACTTTCCTTCCTCTCTCTTCATTTCTCCCATTTTCTCTCTATTCCTCTTTTAACTTCCTTCTCCTTCCTCTCTTTTCATTTCTCCCTTTCCCTCTATTCCTCTTTTAACTTCCTCTTCCTTCCTCTCTCTTCATTTCTCTCTTTCCCTTTATCCCTCTTCTTACCTCCTTTTCCCCTCTTCTCCATTTTCTGTTCTCTCTCCCTATCTACCCCTTTCGCTCTAGTTCTCTTTGCCTTCTTCCCATCTCTCTCTTTCGTCTTCTCTCCCTATTTCCCTCAATCACCCCGTCTTCGTACTTCTCTCTTTCGGCTCCACTCCTTATCTCTCCTTGCCATCTCCCTCGTTCGCCTCCGTATCTTATCTCTCCTTGCCCCTTCCTGTTTAGTCTCTCACTTCCTCTTCCCCTTCCTTCCTTTCCTCTCTTACCTTCTTCCGCTCATCCTTCTCTTCACCTCCCCTCCCTTCTTCCTATCCCTCTCTTCCCCTCTCTTCTCTCCCCGTCACCATATACCTCACCTCCCTCTTTCCCCTTCCCTATTATCCTTTATCCCCTCTCCCCTTCTCCCTCTCCCCTCTCCCCTGTCCTTCTCCCTTTCCCCTCTCAGTCTCACCCTCTCTCCTCTCTCTCCCCTCTCAGTCTCCCCTTCTTCCCCACTCCCCTCACCCCACTTCCCTTCCACCTGACGCCATACACCCTCCCTCAATCTCTCCCTTTCCCCTCCCAGTCTCCCCATCTCCCCTCTCAGTCCCTCTCCTTCTCCCTCTCCCCTCTCAGTCTCCCCCTCTCCCCTGTCCTTCTCAATCTCCCCTCTTAGTCCCCCCCCTCTCCCCTATCCTTCCCCCTCTCCCCTGTCCTTCCCCCTCTCCCACTCCCCCTCTCCCTCTTCCTCTCCCCCTCACCCCACTTCCCTTCCCCCCTCTCCCCCTTCCCCACCTCCCTTCCACCTGCCACCAGTTACACCCTTTTCACGATCTATTTTTTTTTTTTTTTTTTTTTTTTAGCCGAATATTGGTTTTATTGACATGTTTCCACTCCGGGAAGTCCGCCACAGTGAGCGGCTCCTGATGATTCATATGGCTCTACGGCTCAAACACAGGCAGATGGATCCATATGTAGATCAGGCAGTCACGGACTCAGGTACACACACTCGCGGGCATTCGTACATGGATCCGTGCGTACACAAGGGGAAAACGCGTACATGTAGATCAGGTAGTCACGGATGCAGGTACACACAGTCGCGGGCATTCGTACATGGATAGGTGCGTACACAGGGGGAAAACGCGTACATGTAGATCAGGTAGTCACGGATGCAGGTACACACATACGGATATTTACGTACACAAGGGAAAAACACATACATGTAGGTAGATATGTGTGTAGATCAGGCAGTCACGGACGCAAGTACACACACACTCGCGACCATTCGTACATGGATACGTGCGTACACATGGGAAAACACATACATAGGGATACAGACATATGTAGATAAATATGCATTTTGTATAGACACTCGCACGTACACATGGGGAAAATACACATATATGAATACAGACAGACATGCAGATAAATACATATACACAGCAGGTAGTCACGAACGTAGGTACACATACATGATTACGTACATACGCACAGGAAAACACACAGGAACGCGGACACATGTATATACCTACACGCTTTCGTACATGAATACGTTACTTACATACACAGAGGAAACACACAGACGCACATGCAGATCAGGTAGTCACAGATGCAGGTACACACGTACACACATTCCTACATGAATATGTACATACACACACATGCACTAGGATCATAGACATATACATGCAGACACGTCTATATGCAAATGAAGTAGTCACAGACACACACGTAAAATAGTCATACCTGCTAACTTACATACAGACGCACACACACACGAAAATATGTACATACGTTCATGCATACATACACATAATCACACGCATACATAATCATGTACAG
>NC_091578.1:30416875-30419375 GCF_042767895.1 Penaeus vannamei | reverse complement strand
TCTCCACCCTCCTCCCTTCCTCCTCCTTCCTACCTCGTCCTCCCTTCCTCCCTCCTACCCTTCCCCCTTCCTCCCTCCTTCCCCCTCCCTCCCTCCCTCCTCCTCCTCCCGCTCCTACCCTTCCCCCTCCCTCCCTCCCTTCCTTTCCCCTTCCCTCCCTCCCCCTTCCTCTTCAACTTCCTCTCCCTTCTTCCCCCTCCCTCCTTCCTCTTCCTCCCTCCTCCCTCCCTCCCCCTCCTTCCCCCTCCTTCCCCCAGCTGCACGTACAGTACTCACGATGTGGTCTAGAAGCTGTAAACTCCTTGGCACGCTTTGAGTGGTCGTGTGTACGTGGTATTAGTGTGTACATGGCGGTGTACATGTGGGATTACTGTGGTGTATGAGTTGCTGTGGTTTTGGTGTATGTTTGTTTGGTGTGTGTGTGATAGAGATTGTTATGGCGTGTGTGTGTGTTTGTTGGTGTACATGTTGGTTGCTGGGGCGTACTAGTTGCTGTAGTTTTGTGTATGTTTGCGTGTGCGTGTGGGTGTGGGTGTGTGTATGTGTGTGTGTGTGTGTGTGTGTGTGTGTGTAGAGATTGTTGTGGCGTGTATGTATGCATTCTCGTGGTATTAGTGTGTACATGGCGGTGTACATGTGGGGTTACTGTGGTGTATGAGTTGCTGTGGTTTTGGTGTCTGTTTGTTTTTGGTGTGTGTGTGAAGGGAGATTGTCGTAGCGTGTGTGTGCTTGTTTGTGTGTGTGTGTGTGTGTATGTGTGTGTGTGTGTGTGTGTGTGTGTGTGTGTGTGTGTGTGTGTGTGTAGATATTGTTGTATGTGCGTGTGTGTTTGTTGGTGTACATGTGGGTTGCTGGGGCGTATTAGTTGCTGTGGTTTTAGTGTATGTTTGTTTGGTGTGCGTGTGTATGTGTGTGTATGCGTGTGTGTGTGTGTATGCGTGTGTGTGTGTGTATGTGTATGCGTGTGTGTGCGTATGCGTGTGTGTGTGTGTCTATGCGTGTGTGTGTGTGTGTATGTGTGTGTGTGAATGGTGTGTGTGTGTGAGTGTGTGTGTGTGCGTGTGTGTGTGTGCGTGTGTGTGTGTGTGTGTATGTGTGTGTGTGTGTGTGTGTGTGTGTGTGTGTGTGTGTGTGTGTGCGTGTGTGTGTGCGTGTGTGTGTGTGTGTGTGTGTGTGTAGATATTGTTGTGGCGTGTACATATACATTGCTGTGGCGTGTGTGTGTTTGTTGGTGTACATGTGGGTTACTGTGGCATATGAGTTGCTGTGGTTTTAGTGTCTGTCTGATTGGTGTGTGTGTATCTGTGTGTGTGTAGAGAGAGAGAGATTGTTGTGGTGTGTAAGTATGCATTGCCGTGGCGCGTGTGTGTGTGTGCGTGGTATACATGTGAGTTATTGTTTTCCGTGTGCGTTTTAGTTACTATGGTCTTGTGTGTTTGTTAGTACACATGTGGGTTACTATGACGTGTGTGTATTGATTGGTGTACACAGTCGATGTGGTACGAGTAAAGAATCATTAGTGTATGTGTATTGACCTGTGCACATAGGTTATAGTGGCGTGTGCGTGGTTGTTGGTACACACATAGATTGAGTGTGTACTATTTGGTGTACACATAGGATATCATGTGTGTGTGTGTGTGTGTGTGTGTGTGTGTGTGTGTGTGTGTGTGTGTGTGTGTGTGTGTGTGTGTGTGTGTGTTTGTCTGCGTGTGTGTGTGTCTGCGTGTGTGTGTGTTGTGTCAGCGTGTGTGTGTGTCTGCGTGTGTGTGTGTCTGCGTGTGTGTGTGTCTGCGTGTGCGTGTCTGCGTGTGTGTGTGTGTGTCTGCGTGTCTACGTGTGTGTATATCTGTCTGCGTGTGTGTGTGTCTGCGTGTGTCTACGTGTGTGTGTCTGTCTGTGTGTATCTGTCTCTCTGCGTGTGTGTGTCTATCTGTCTGCGCATGTGAATGTACCTATAAAGTTACTTCGATGTGTGCATATGTCTATGTACACATAAAGGCTGCTGCGATGTACACACACCCGCTACACACAGAGATTACCATGGTTTTTCCTCCGCCTCCTCCCAAGCCCGCGACACGCTGTGATTGATCTTAGCCACGAAAAATGAGACAGAGGAAAAAGGGACAAGAAATATTAGTTCAATTTCCGTTTCTTTCTCCATCTCGGGTCCGAGCTTCGCCTCGTCTCGCGGACGCGGCGACTTTCTCGTCTACTTCTTTCTCTACTTCTTACTCTACCTCTTTCTCTACTTCTTACTCTAATTTTTACTCTACCTCTTCCTCTATTTCTTGCTCTACGCCTTCCTCTTTCTCTTCTTCTTCCTCTAATTTTTACTCTACCTCTTCCTCTATTTCTTGCTCTACGCCTTCCTCTTTCTCTACTTCTTCCTCTGATTTTTACTCTACCTCTTCCTCTATTTCTTGCTCTACGTCTTCCTCTTTCTCTTCTTCTTCCTCTAATTTTTACTCTACCTCTTCTACTTCTTACTCTACCTCTTCTA
>NC_091578.1:30411875-30414375 GCF_042767895.1 Penaeus vannamei | reverse complement strand
TCCTCCTTCCTCTCCCTCTTCCTCCATTCCCTCCCTCTCCCTCTCCTTCCTTCCACCCTCTCTCCCTCCTCCCACCCTCCCCCTCTCCCTCCTCCTTCCTCTCCCTCTTCTTCCATTCCTCCTCCTCTCCCTTCCTCCCCTTCCTTCTCCTCCCCTCCTCCTTCCTCCTCACTTCCTCCCTCTCTCCCTCCCTCCTCTCCTCCCTATCTCTCCTCCTCCTCTCTCTCCCCCTTCCTTCTTTCCCTCCCCTCCCTCCCCCTCTCCCTCCTCCCTCCCCTCCTCCCCATCTTCCTCTCCCTCTCTCTCTCCTCCTCCCTTTCTCCCTCCTCCTCCCTTCCCCTTCCCCTCTCCCTCCTCCTCCCTCTCCCTTCCCTCCCTCTCTCCCTCCCCCCCTCCCTCCTCCTCCTCCCTTCCTCTCTCTTCTCCTTCCATCCTCCCTCCTCCCTTCCTCCCTCTCTCCCTCCCTTCCTCTCCCTCTCTTCCCTCCATTCCTCCCCTCTCCCTCCCTTCCTCTCCCTCTCTTCCTCCTCCTCTCCCTCACCTCCTCGCTTCCTCCCTCCCCCTTCCTCTCCCTCCTCCCCTCCTCCCTTTCCCCCTCTCTCCCTCCTCCTCCCTCTCTCCCTCCCTCCTCCTCTCTTCCTCCATTCCTCCTCCTCTCCATCACCTCCTCCCTTCCTTCCTCGTCACCTTCCTCCTCCTCCTTCTATCCCTCTCTCCCTCCTCCTCCTTCCTCCCTCTCTCTCTCTCCTCTTTCCTTCCTTCCTCCCTCTCTTCCTCCATTCCTTCTCCTCCTCTATCTCTCCCTCCCTCCTCCCTTCCTACCTCCTCCTTCTCCTCCCTCTCCTCCTCCCTCTCTCCTCCTCCCTCCCTTCCTCCCTCTCTCCCTCCTCCTCCTTCCTCTCCTTCTCCTCCCTCCCTCCCTCTCTCCCCTTTTCCCTCCCTCCCCCTCACCTCATCCTCCTCCCTCCTCCTCCTCTCCCTCACCTCCTTTCCTCCCTCCTCCTCCCTTCCTCCCTCTCTTCCTCCATTCCTTCTCCTCCCCTCACCTCTCCGCTTCCTCCCTCCCCTTCCTCCCCTTCTCCTCCTCCCCCTCCTCTCCCTTCCTCTCCCTCCTCCTCCCTTCCTCTCCCTCCTACCCTCCTCCTCCCCCTCCTCCTCCCTTCCCCTCCCTCTCTTCCTCCATTCCTCCTCCTCTCCCTCACCTCCTCGCTTCCTCCCTCCCCTTCTCCCTCTCCCTCCCCCTCCCTTCCTCCCTCTCTCCCTCCTCCCGTATTCTCATCACTCAAAGGATTTCCAAGGATTAAGGCCACCCCGCTTCTCTTCACCAAGAGGGGGGGTGGGGAGGAGAGGCTCGATTTAAACCCCTAAATGATCCACGGAGGGTTCGACGGTTCAGAGGTTCAATTTCCTTTCCCTTCACCAAGAGAAGGGGGTTTCATTCGTCGCTGGAATGTTCGATTTGAACCCCTAAAAGATCCTAAAACTGTTCAACGGTTCAGAGGTTCAATTTCCTTTCGCTTCAACAAGAGAGAGGTTTAATTCGTCGCTGGAATGTTCGATTTGAACCTCTAAATGATCCACGGAGGGTTCGACGGTTCAAAGGTTCAACTTCCTTTCTCTTCAACTAGAGGGGGGTTTAATTCGTCGCTGGGAAGTTCAATTTGAACCTCTAAATGATCTAAACAAAAGGGTTCAATGGTTCAGAGGTTCAAAGGTTCGATTCTTTTAGCACTAGAGGATCTTTTGGGGTTCATTAGAGGAGACGAAATGGGTGCTGAGGGTTTTGTCTCTTTGCCTGTCTGTGTATCTATCTGTCTGTCTGTCTGTCTGTCTCTCTCTCTCTCTCTCTCTCTCTATCTCTCTCTCTCTCTCTCTCTCTCTCTCTCTCTCTCTCTCTCTCTCTCTATTTCTCTCTCTTTCTTCCTCTTTCTCTCTCTCTCTCTCTCTCTCTCTCTCTCTCTCTCTCTCTCTCTCTCTCTCTCTATATATATATATATATATATATAGATAGATAGATAGATAGATAGATAGATAGATAGATAGATAGATAGATAGATAGATAGATAGATAGATAGATAAATAGATAGATAGATAGATAGATAGATAGATAGATAGATAGACAGACAGATAGATAGATAGATAGATTAAAAAAACAGCAGCTTTAACAGACGCGCTTTCCGCCATTTTGTTTTTTATATCTGCATCGATCTATTAAGATAAATTATGAACAAGTAACGTTACTGGTATCTGAAGGTATGAGTATAATTTTGGCTGCGGTTTGCTCTCTTGGGAGGGAGATGGGGTGGGTGTGGGGGGATAAGGAGGGGAAGGGGAAGAAGAGAGTGAGGAAGGGGTGAGGAGGAGGAATGAGGTGAAGTCAGTGAGGAGGAAGGGGTGAGGGTCAGTGAGGAGGAAGGGGGTGAGGGAGGGGGAGTAAGAGGAAGGAGGGTGGGGGTCAGTGAGGTCAGTGAGGGAAGAGGAGAGGAGGGGAGTACGAGAA
>NC_091578.1:30401875-30404375 GCF_042767895.1 Penaeus vannamei | reverse complement strand
CCTCTCCTCTCTCCCCTCTACCCTTTTCCTCTCTTCCTCCCTCCCCTCCCTCCTCTCTCCCCCTCTCTCCCTTCTTCTGCCTCCCTCTCTCCCCTCTCTCCCCTTTTCCTCCTTCCCTCCCTCTTCCCTCTGCCTCCCTCCCTCCCCCTCTCCTCTTTACCTCCCTTCCCCCCTCTCTCCCCTCTTTCCTCAACCTTCTTCCCTCGCCAAATTTCTCTTCCCTTCACCTCGTCCGTCTCCCCTCTCTTTCCCCTTTATCTAGCCCCTCTACCTTTGTCTCCCCTCTCTCTCCCCTCTAACCCGACCCCACCCCCTTTCTCCTCTCTCCCTCGTTCCCTTCTCTCTCTCTCTCTCTCTCTCTCTCTCTCTCTCTCTCTCTCTCTCTCTCTCTCTCTCTCTCTCTCTCTCTCTCTCTCTCTCTCTCTCTCTCTCTCTCTCTCTCTCTCTCTCTCTCTCTCTCTCTCTCTCTCTCTCTCTCTCTCTCTCTCTCTCTCTCTCTCTCTCTCTCTCTCTCTCTCTCTCTCTCTCTCTCTCTCTCTCTCTCTCTCCTCCTCCATTCCTCCCTCCTTCCCTCATTCCTTTTCTCCCCCTTCCTTCCTTTCGCTTCTGTATTATTTTTCTCATTCTCTCCTCTTTCTTCCCTATCCCCCTTCCCTCCCTCTCTCTCCCTTTCCCTTCGTATTTCCCTCACTTGCCTTCTCTCCTTCCCCTCCTTTCTCCCTCAAAATTTCTTGTCTTCTCCCTCTCTCTCTCCCATCTCTTTCCTCCTCATTCCCTCTCTCCCGCTTCATTTATTCTCTTTCACTCTTCCTCCTCTTCCCCCCTCCTCCCTCCCTCTCCCCTCTCCCCTCTGTATCCACTATCTCTCTCCCTTCTTTTCTCCTTCTCACTCCGTTTTTCTTTCTCTTTCCCATCTCTATTCTTTATCGCTCCTTTCCTTCCTCGTCATTCCTCCCCCTATTCTCTCTCTCTCTCTTATGTATCCCTTTTCTCCCTTTTCTCTTCTCCCTCCTTTCTTTCCCCTTCCCTCCTCTCCCCTTCTTCTCCCTTCCCCTTTCCCTTTGCACTTTCTAACTATCGTCTCTCTTCTTCCTCCTTCCTTTTTCATCTTCCCTCTCTCCTCTTTCCTCCCTCTCCCCTCTGCCTCCTCTATCTCCTCTTCTTCCTTGAACCCTTTCCTCCCCCTCCCTCCTCCTTCTCCCTCCTTTCTCTCCTCCCTCCTTCTTTTTCCTTCCATTCTCTCCTTTCCCCTCCCTCTTCTCCCCTCTGTACTATCTCCCCTTTCTCTTCTCTCTCCTTTCTCTCCCCTTCCCTCCCTCCTCTCCTTTTCCCTTCTCCTCTGTGCCCTATATCTTCCCTCTTCTCCTCCCTCATTTCTCTCCCTTCCCTCCTCTCCCTCTCTGCACTCTCTATCTTCCCTCTTCTCCTCCCTCATTTCTCTCCCCTTCCCTCCTCTCCCCTCTGTACCTCTATCTCCTTTTTCTCTCCTCCCTCCTTCATTTCCTCTTCGCTCGTCTCCCCTTCCCTCTCCCCTCTGTACCCTCTATCTCCCTTCCTTCTCTCCCCTTCCCTCCTCTCCCTTCCCTCTCCCCTCTGTACTCTTTATCTCCCTTTTCTCTACTCCCTCCTTCATTTCCTCTTCCCTCCTCTCCCTTCCCTCTCCCCTCTGTACTCTTTATCACCCCTTTCTCTCCCCTTCCCTCCTCTCCCTTCCCACTCCCCTCTGTACTCTTTATCACTCCTTTCCCTCCTCCCTCCTTTCTCTCCCTTTCCCTCTGTACTCTTTATCACCCCTTTCCCTCCTCTCTCCTTTCTTTCCCCTTCCCTCTGTACTCTTTATCACCCCTTTCTCTCCTCCCTCCTTTCTCTCTCCTTCCCTCCTCTCTCTCCCCTTCCCTCTCTACTCTTTATCACCCCTTTCCCTCCTCCCTCCTTTCTTTCCCCTTCCCTCTGTACTCTTTATCACCCCTTTCTCTCCTCCCTCCTTTCTTTCCCCTTCCCTCCTCTCCCCTGTGCATCCCGTATCTCCATGGCGACCTGATATTACTTCCTCTGACACCTTAATATACTGACATTGACTCGTTTACATTAACTCCTCACTCTCATTATCTCTAATGACTGTTGACTTGTACAAATTGTCTCCCAGGGTCAATAATTTATCATTAGTTCTCGTAATGACGTAACTGTAGTATCTGTAATTTGTTTTGATGGGAGGAAAAGGGAGCGTGAGTGTAAAGCGTGTTTGTAAATAAAGCGGGTGAATGAGCTGAATAAATGAAATTGTTGGGTTTATGTTAGTTATATGAAATGGAGGGATATGTTTGTAGTACGTATGATTACTATCGTAACTTAACACGAGGGTACGGTGTTAGGGTGCGGAGGTAAGGTACGAAGGGTACTTTTGAGGGGTCATGAATGTAAAGGCACTCGTGAGTTGCATGAGTGTGAAGGTACTAGTGAGTTCCATGAGTGTGAAGGTACTAGTGAGGGACCATGAGTG
>NC_091578.1:30391875-30396875 GCF_042767895.1 Penaeus vannamei | reverse complement strand
TGTAAGTAGATAGATAGATAAATCGATAGATTAATGGATAGATAGATAGATAGGTACACGACATACACACACGCGAGCGCGAATGAGTACACACACAGAGAGAGAGAGAGAGAGAGAGAGAGAGAGAGAGAGAGAGAGAGAGAGAGAGAGAGAGAGAGAGAGAGAGAGAGAGAGAGAGAGAGAGAGAGAGAGAGAGAGAGAGAGAGAGAGAGAGAGAGAGAGAGAGAGAGAGAGAGAAAGAGAGAGAGAATAAGAGAGAGAGAGAGAGAGAGAGAGAGAAAGAGAAAAAGAGAGAGAGAGATAAAGAGATATTAGGATTTTAGTTCAACAGAGACATATCTCATTGCTCCTTCTGCTCTGAGTCGATAATCGGAAAATAAATAAAAAGAAACACACATACGCACATACATGCACGCAGACAATCATGTACATTAAAGAAATATAAAAACATACACGCGCATGCACACGTAATACAAACAATGGAAAAGAAATAAACACACACACACATTCACACAAACACACGAACATACACACACACACACGCACACGAACACACACACAACCACACGCACAGCACATGAAACACACAAACACACACGTACGCACGCCCACAACCACAACCACACGCACCGTACATTAAACACACACACACACACTAACAAACACACACACACGCACACACACACTAACAAACACACACACACACACACACACACACACACAGTACATTAAACACACACAAAAAAAGACGCACAGTACACACACACACAACCACACGTGCTGTACAAAAACAAACACACACACACACACACACACGCGCACAACCACACGTGCTGTACATGAAACACACACACACACAACCACACGCACAGCACATTAAACACACACACACACACACAAACTCACACGCACACAACCACAACCACACGCACAGTACATTAAACACACACATACACACACTAACAAACACACACACACGCACACACACACAACCAGACGCACCGTACATTAAACACACACGCCCACAAACAAACACACACACACACACCTAACCACACGTGCTGTACATGAAACACACAAACACACACGTACGCACGCACAGCACATGAAACACACACACACACACACACACACACGCACGCACGCACACCCAGAGGTACTGCCCAACAAACAGACTTAAACAAACACACTCATACACGTCTATATCTTATTTCACGAGAGCTTATGATTAACTCTCCTGCCAGGGTATTACCGCACTTATACTCTCGCCTCTGCACTTATCCTGTCATTTCGCATGTCACTCGTTCCATATTCACTTTAAGTCCCCTTCTCTCTCCCCTCTCTTCCCCCTTCTCCTCTCCCCTCTCTCCCCCTACCCCTATTCTTCTCCTTTCCCCTCTCTCTCCCTATGCTACTCCTCTGCTCCCTCCCCTGGTCTATTCATTTCAATTCTGCTATTTCTTCCCTCTTTCTTCCCTTCTCTCCTTCTCCTCTACCCCTCCCTAGTCCCATCTCAATCTTTATTTCTTCCCTCTTTTCCCCCTCTCTCTTCCTCTCTCCCCCTCTTCCCCTCCTCTCCCCTCTCCTCCCCTCATTACCCCCCTTCATTACCCCCCCCTCCCCTCTCCTCCCTCCTTACCCCCTCTCCTCCATTCCATACCCCCCTTTCTCCTTCCCTCCTCCCTCCTCCCTTTCATTATCCCCCCCTTTTTACCCCCTCCCCTCTCCCCTCTCCTCCTTCATTACCCCCCTCCCCCTCCTCTCCCTCCCCTCATTACCCCTCTCTCCTTCCCCTCACCCCTCTTTACCCCTCTCCTCCCCTCATTACCCCCTCTCCTCCTTACCCCTCTCCCCTCTCCTCCCTTCATTACCCCCTCTCCCTCCTCCCTCCCATTCCCTCTCCTCCCCTCTCTCCTCTCCTCTCCCCTCCCCTCCCCTCTTTCCTTCCCTTCACTCCCCTCGAGATCCACTTTTACACTAATGGTAAAACTATAAATCAATGCAAGCTGTTAACACGCAAGTACGGTTGGCAAGCGGAGTGAGTGACACGCCGCTGTGTGTCGGGGGAGGGACTGTGCTGCGGCGGCTTGATGTGGCTTGTTGTGGGTTGATGTGGGTTGTTGGGAGTTGATGTGGCTTGCTGTGGGTTGTTGTGGTTTGTTGTGGGTTGTTGGGGGTTGCTGTGGGTTGATGTGGGTTGATGTGGGTTGTTGTGGTTTGTTGGGGGTTGATGTGGCTTGTTGTGGGTTGCTGTGGCTTGTTGTGGGTTGATATGGCTCGTTGGGAGTTTGCTGTGGCTTGTTGGGAGTTGCTGTGGGTTGAGATGGCTTGCTATGTATTGATGTGGCTTGCTGTGGGTTGGTATGGGTTGATATGGGTTGCTATGTTTGGTGTGGCTTGTTGTGAGTTGCTGTGGGTTGATATGGGTTGATATGGTTTGATGTGGCTTGTTATGGCTTGCTATGAATTGCTGTGGCTTGTTGTGGGTTGATATGGCTTGCTGTGTTTTGATGTGGCTTATTGGGAATTGCTGTGGGTTGATATGGCTTGCGATGGCTTGCTATGTTTTGATGTGGCTTGTTGCGAGTTGCTGTGGTTTGATTTGGCTTGCTATGTTTTGCTGTGGCTTGCTGTGGGTTGATATAGTTTGCTATGTTTTGATGTGGCTTGCTGTGGGTTGATATGGCTTGCTATGTTTGGCTGTGGCTTGTTGCTCTGGGCTGATATGGCTTGCTACGGTTTGATGTGGCTTGCGATGGCTTGTAATGTTTTCCTGTGGCTGTGTTGCTGTGGGTCGATATGACTTGTTGTGGCTTGCTATGTTCCGCTGCTGTTTGAAGTGAGTTGCTGTAGATTGATATAGTATGCTGTGGCTTGCTGTGGCTTGCTGTGGCTTGATGTAGCTTGTTATGGCTTGCTGTGGCTTGTTATGGCTTGTCATGGGTTGCTGTGTCTTGTTATGGCTTGCAGTGCTTTGGGGTTTACTACTATTTTTGCTGGTCGTGGCTTGCTCTGGTCTGACGTCGCTTGATATGGCTTTCAGTGACATGAACAGCATTGGTTTGCTAGGACTTGCGAAGTTTTACTGTTATGGCTTGTTATAGCTTGACGTGGCTTGCTATATCTTGCAATGGCTTGCTCTGGCTTGCTGTAGCTTGCAGTGGCTTGTCATGGCTTGCTTTAGCTTGCTATTGACCTAAGTTATTGTAAGTTATTGCGGGCGATTGGAAGACCAGGTCACTCGAGCAGGTCACGTGGTTAGGGTACGTGCAAGGTCATTTGAGTGAGGGTGGGAGGGAGGGGAGGAAGAGGAGGAGGGTGAGGACAAGGAGGGAAGGAATGGAAGAGGAGAGAAGATAGAAAAAGAGAAGGAGCGAGAAGGAGAACAAGAGATAAGTAGGTAGATAGAAAGATAGAGAGAGAGAAACAGAGTGAGAGAGAGAGAGAGATGAGAGAGAGAGAGAGAGAGAGAGAGAGAGAGAGAGAGAGAGAGAGAGAGAGAGAGAGAGAGAGAGAGAGAGAGAGAGAGAGAGAGAGAGAGAGAGAAAGAGAAATAGAGGGATGAGAGAATAAAATTGAGAAACAAAAGGACAAATAAAAGAGAAGTAAAAAAAAAGAGATAAGGTAAAAAAAAAAGAAAAAGGGAAAAAAAAAGAAAGAGATAAGGTAAAAAAAAAAGAGATAAGATATGAAAAAGAAGGGAAAGAAAAATAAAATGAAATGATAAGAGAAAGTGAAAAATCCAAAGAGAAAAAGGAGAAAGAAAATCAAAGAGAAAGAGCGAAGCGACTGGAAAGCGAAAAGGAAAGAAAACAAAAGACGAGAGAAAAGCGCAGACAGTGAAGGGACGCGATTAAGGAGTTAAAAAAGAAGAGAGAGAAAAAGAGAAAGAATAATGAAGAGGGTTAAGGGTCGGAAAGAAGGAAGGAGTAAAGAATAAAGAAGATTGAAGGAGGATGAGAAAGGAAGGGAAGAGGAGGAGGAAGAGAAGTGAAGGATGGTAGAAGATGGAAGAAGAATGAAAGATAAAAGACAGAAGAGGGAAGAGGAGAGAAAAGAGAAGAATGGAGGATAAGCAGTAGACGAAGAAAGGGAGAGAGGGAGAAAAGTAGAGTAAAGAGGAGAGGAGAAGAATGAAAGATGTAAAAGGAAGAAGAGAGAAGGGAGAATAATCGAAGGACGAAAGGCATACAAATTTGATGAGAAAAGTATGGAGTAAGGAGAAGAAAAGAAGAAAGTGAAAAGAATGAAGGAAGAAGAAAGAAAGAAAAGAAAAGGTAAGGAAAAGCGAGATGCAGCAGTATAGAGTAAGGAGAAGGGAGGGAATGAGATAGGAAGGAGAAGGGAGGGTGGAAGGGTGAGTGTGAGAGGGAGGGAGAAAGGGAGCGAGGGAAGAAAAGAGGAAGGGAGAGAGGGAGAGAAAACAAAGAAAGAAAAAGGAAGAGAGAGAGAGAGAGAGAGAGAGAGAGAGAGAGAGAGAGAGAGTGAGGGAGGAAGAAAGGGAGAGAGGAAATGAAAAGATGAGAGGATGGTCAGTCCCAGCGGGGGCAAAGGGGGCAGAGAGAGGGAGGGAAAGGGGAGGGTGGGAGTCGGAGAGAGGGAGAAGGGGGAAGGGGAGGGGCGAGAGGGGATTGGAGAGAGGGAGAAGGAAGGGGAAGGGGGGAGGAGGGGATCGGAGAAGGGGAGAAGGGGAAGGAAGGGTTAAGGAGGGGGCGGAGAAGGAAGGAAGAGGGAAGGGAGGGGAAAGGGGAGGGTGGGAGTCGGAGGGAGGGAGAAGGGGGAAGGGGGGCAGAGAGAGAGGGAGGGGAAGGGGGAGGGCATCGGAGAGAGGGAGAAGGAATGGAGGGAAAGGGAGGTGGGGGAGTCGGAAAGAGGGAGAACGGAGGGATGGGGGGTCGGAGAGGGGGAGAAGGGGAAGGAAGGGAGAGGAGAAGTGAGGGGAATCGGAGAGAGGGAGAAGTCGAAGAGAAGGGAAGAAGTCGGAGAGAGGAAGAAAGAAG
>NC_091578.1:30376875-30384375 GCF_042767895.1 Penaeus vannamei | reverse complement strand
AGAGAGAGAGAGAGAGAGAGAGAGAGAGAGAGAGAGAGAGAGAGAGAGAGAGAGAGAGAGAGAGAGAGAGAGAGAGAGAAGGGAGGATTAGAGAGAGAGGGGGTGATATAAAGGGGAGAGCAAAAGAGAAAGGTAGAGAGAGAGAGAGAGAGAGAGAGAGAGAGAGAGAGAGAGAGAGAGAGAGAGAGAGAGAGAGAGAGAGAGAGAGAGAGAGAGAGAGAGAGAGAGAAGGGAAGATTAGAGAGAGAGGGGGAGTGATATAAAGAGGGAGAGCAAAAGAGAGAAGTAGAGAGAGAGAGAGAGAGAGAGAGAGAGAGAGAGAGAGAGAGAGAGAGAGAGAGAGAGAGAGAGAGAGAGAGAGAGAGAGAGAGAGAGAGAGAGAGAGAGAGAGAGAGAGATTGAGACAGAGAGAGAGAGAGAGAAAGGGGAGAGCAAGAGAGATAGATAGAAAAGCGAGAGAAAAAGAAGAAGAAGAGAGAGAGAGAGAGAAACAAAGAGAGAACGAAAAAAAAGTCAGTCAGAAAGAAAAGAGAAAGCGAGAAAGAAAAGGAGAAAGGAGGAAAAAACACAAGAAAGAAAGGAAGAGAAAGAGAGTAACACAAAAATATCCCGAAACACTAAAAGTCAAAACAAAACCTCGACATATAATCCTAAAATTACTCGGAGACAAAAAAAAAATCTGATTCTTATAAAAATATTAATTGGACTAATGGAAAGACCAGGTAATTATGTCACTATTAATACGAAAATAATTAAGACTAAAAGAACGTAATTGTATTTAATAATCAAAAGAAAATGTGCTACTTATAAGAGCTTATTAGCTTTAAAGACGTGTTACTTATAAGGACCTATTACTTGTAAAGCCTGTTAACTTTAAGGCTATTTTACATGTAAGGACACGTTACTTACAAGGGCAAGGTACTTATGAGGTTATATTACTTATAAGGATGTGTTACTTATAATCTCTTAGTAGAATTTATGTTATGATAAGTTTTCGAAACGACGAAAATATAAAAAAAAGAAATAGAGAAACCAAAATAGGATAAATGGATGTCAAAATATTAAAGAAAAAAAATAGCGATAGAAATAGAAGGAAATGAAGGGAAAAAAAATACGTGGAAAGATAAAGACAAAAAAAGAAAAAAAAAGTACATGAAAAATAACACATGTAAAAAAGAAAAAAATAATAATATTATATAAATCGAAAATAAATGAAGAAACAAAAACGCAAAAAAACACTCTTTATGAAGAAAACGAAAAGCGAAAAAGCGAAAAAAAAACGGAAGAAAATGCCATACGAAAGAAAACGAAAAAACGAGAAAGAAAAAAATGGAAGAAAATGCCATACGAAAGAAACACGAAAAAACGAAAGAAAAAAAAAAATAAAAAAAAAACGAGAAAAGAAAGAAAAAAACGGAAGAAAATACCATACCAAAGAAAACTATTAAAAAACGAAAAAAAACGAGAAAGAAAGAAAAAAAACGGAAGAAAATACCATACGATTCCATGTTTACGACCCAGATCGATTTCTCCCGAGAAAGGTAATTTTAGAAGCGACCCCCCCCCGCCTCCCCCCACCCTCCCTCCTCCCCACTCCCCGCCCCCCTCCCCCCCCCCCTCCCCCTCCCCCCCCCCCCTCCCTCCCCCCGCCCCCTCACCCCACTCCCCCCTCCTCACCCCACGCCCCCCACGCCCCCCTCCCCCCCACGCCCCCCTCCCTCCCCCCACCCCCTCCGCGCCGTCTTCAATAAATTACCAAAACACAAAACGAATGTCACGTATTTTCTCTCCGGTCCATAAAAGACAGTGTCACCATCAGTCTTATGCCGTCGCCGCCAAGGGGAGGGGGGGTAGGGGGGAGGGAGGGAGGGGGGTAGGGGGGAGGGAAGGTGGGGGTCATTTAGGGGGTCACCATACAAGAAATAGATATGAAGAGATAAGAATAAAAAAAAGTTATCGAAGTAGATGCATTTTTTTTTTTTTTTTGAATTATTGCTTTGTTATCGGTTTTAGGGTCGTATTCTTGGTATGATTTCACCATCGCGTGTCACCATCACTCGCTGTCATCTTGTCACTATAATTGATAATATTATAGCACCATCATCACTGTTATTATCGTCACTATCAGAATTATCACCATATTTTGCATCAGTCACTATCAGATTCACCATCAGTTAAACATTTCGCTATAATATATTCCTTTTATCAGCCTTACTATCATTTCTTGCTTCGTCACTGTAATCACCACACTATAACGAATTATTAAACACCATTAAATATTCAAGTCCGTATTTCACCATCACCGGAACTATACGTCACCATCAAATGATCGTAAGTCAATATTTCATCATCGTAAGTCAACCGTAAGTCATATTAGTCATTATAATACTGATGCATCACTGTCACGCACACTCATCATATCGCTATCACTATTATCGGATTATTGACACTGTTCGAAAGTCACTATAAAACATTACTAAAAACACCATAAAAAAAAACAAAATCTTTCACCACATTTCTGCAAACACTGTAAGGTTTCTAGAATTCACCATCACGGGTCACGACTCCCGCCCCCCCCGTCACCATTTCACTATAAGTAAACAGGACAAAGTCACCATAAAAAAAAATAAATCACCATCACCGATTCACTATAACCGACCAACAGGGAATCACACATCAAACCATCCGTGCGGTGGCATTACAAGGCTATAATAACACTATTACATGATCGCTGCAATACTCACCATCACCATGAAAGTAAAAAAAAAACAATCACCATCAAAACCTCAGTGTCCCAGTCACCATCAGAGGGTCAGTATACCCCGGCATCACAGAGACAGAACGAAAAAGGCATAAAATCGGGCAGGAACAAGGTCATTTAGCCACCACGCGGGGACACAAAAGGCAGACACCGTCACATAGTCTAATTCGCGTTGACACAGAGGCACGGGAGCGCTCCGCAAAGCCGTCCTCTCGCTTCGACGTCTGCGGGGTGACTGAGCAACCGAGTGGGAGTGAAGGGGGTCGTGAGGAGGAGGTCGGGGGGGAGGGGGGAGGAGGAAGACGGGAGGAGAGGAGGGAGGAGGGGGCGAGGAGGGAGAACGGGGGAAGAAGGGAGGAGGAGGATGGGAGGAGGGGGCGAGGAGGACGGGAGGACGGGGCGAGGAGGAGGACGGGAGGAGGACGGTGAGGAAGAGGAGGACGGGAGGAGTAGGGGGTGAGGAGGAGAGAGGAGGTGGAGGAAGGAGGAGAGGAGGAGGGGGAGGAGGATAGGGTATTCACCCACCTCCCCACCTCCCCACCCACCTACCCACTCGCTCCACCCCCGCCACACTCTGTATTGACGGCTCGGCCATCCACCTTCCACCCTCCACCTCCCACCCTCCTCCCTCCACCTTCCACCTCCGACCTTCTTCCCTTCCCTCTCTCTCCCTCTTGCCTCTCCATTCCCCCCTTCTCTTTTTCTCTTTCTGTTGCTCTTTCTTCTACACCTCTCTCCCTCGTTTCCTTACTTCTCTCAGTCTCATTCTATTCTTCTTCTTGCTCTCTCCTCTCTCCTAGATTTCTCTTATTCCCCTCCTTCCGTCCTCTCCTTCTCTCTTCTTCCCTCCATCCTCCACCCTCCCTTTCCCCCTCGACCTTCTTCCCTTCCCTCTCCTCTTCCTCTTCGCTAGCTGCTCCCCCCTTCCTTCTTTCTCCTTCTGTTGCTCTTTCTCCATCCCTCTCCCTCGTTTCCTTACTTCTCTATTTTTCTTCTTCTTGCTCTCTCTCCTCTCCTTAGATTTCTCTTGTTCCTCCCTCCATCCTCTCCTTCTTCTTCTTATCTCCCACTTTCATCTATCCTGCTTTCCTCCCTCTTTCTTTCCCTTCTATTTCTCCATCCTCATACTCCTCCTTCTTCTTTTCCTTTCCTCCCTCCTTCCTCCCCCCACCTTTCCTCCCTCCCACCTCTCCCCTTCCTTCACCTCTCCTCTTCCTCCCTCTTACTACCTCCCTCCCTCAACCCCTCCCTCCCTTCCTCCCCCATCCCTCCTCCCTCCCTCCCTCCCTCCATCCCTCACTCTTCCTCCCTCCCTCCCTCCCTCCCTCCCTCCCTTCCTCCCTCCCTCCTCCCTCCCTTCCTCCCTTCCCGGAACGACCCTTTTGCCAAAGTTGTCCGCCCACTCCGTCAGTATCCACAAAACCGTTATCCACATTTCGTTTCACACACCACTTATTCCGAAAAAGAGGAGAGGAGAGAGAGAGAGAGAGAGAGAGAGAGAGAGAGAGAGAGAGAGAGAGAGAGAGAGAGAGAGAGAGAGAGAGAGAGAGGGGGAGAGAGAGAGAGAGAGAGAGAGAGAGAGAAAGAGAACGAGAGAGAGAGAGAGAGAGACAGACAGACAGACAGACAGACAGACAGACAGACAGACACACAGACAGACAGACAGAGAGAGAGAGAGTGAGTGAGGGAGGGAGAGGGAGAAACAGAGAGAGAGAGAGAAAGAAAGAAAGAGAGAAAAGAAAAAGAGAAAGAGAGAGTGAAAAAACAGTATGCCCTCTCTGATTTGTTCCTGCTGATAGTGTCACCATTTCACTATAACAAAAAACCAACACACATCACCATACTCGATTCACAACAAAGCACCATACCATTCTATGACGTTTCTTCTCAAAATCATTAAAAAAATACTTTTCTAGTAGAGTTAAGCTCGACGAAATCAAAGTTAAAAATCTATCGAATATATTTTTACAAGTCAATAATGTTACCCCAAATTCCTTCCTTTCGTGTATAGGAATAGAAAGAAGTATTTTCTCGCTTTAGAAACCTACAGCTTACCCGAAACGTGTTCCAAACATGTTGAACCAGTAAGCGAATGTGGCAAAATGCAACAGATTCTTAATATATAGGCCTTCATATTGTCTTTTGACTTGACTCTTTTAAGAAAATATATATATTTTTTTACTTTACCACGACTTTTTTTATCTTTTTATTTGTTTATCATCTTCATTTACTTATTTGTTTATTTGTAAAAAGGAGTATTGTGAATTATTTTTTCAATAAATGAGTGTAAGAAATATAGATTTTTTTCACTTTATCACAAGAGTTTTTTATCTTTTGTTTATTTGTTTATCATCTTCATTTACTTATTTGTTTATTTGTAAAAAGGAGTATTGTGAATTATTTTTTCAATAAATGAGTGTAAGAAATATAGATTTTTTTCACTTTACCACAAGACTTTTTTATCTTTTGTTTCTTTGTTTATCATCTTCATTTACTTATTTGTTTATTTGTTTATTTGTGAAAAGGAGTAATGTGAATTATTTTTTTTTCAATAACTGAGTGTATTCTAGTACATATAATTATTTGCATGTAATATCTTAATCATAAACCAATTTAACATTTATTTCAACACACGAATCTATAAATCAGTCAAGTCATTCAGTCCTTATTATAAAATTATTTTAATTAATATTCTCTTGACGTGTGACTTTATGATATCATTTCATACAAGTAATATTTTCATGCAATTTTTTTTTTCTTTTCCACTTTCGAAATATCATTTTAGCCCGATCGTGTGTGGCCGAAATTCAGTTTATTTCATTCTGATATATATATATATTTTTTTTTTATTATATATTTTACGTATATACCGAAATTATGCAGATTGGTACTCGGATTTTTTTTTCTCTTTATATCATAAAATATTTTAGATTTGTTTTGGCGATATCAACAATATCAGTATTAATATCAACATTAGGAGCTATATCGGTATCAATATAGGCATATTGATATCGGTACCGGTATTAGATACATTATATCAATATCATTATCAACATCAATTTTATAATTGATATCAGTTGCCATATCAATGTCAATCATTTTATCAATATCATTATTGATTTCAATATCAGTGTCAATATTAACATTAATGTCAAAATCAGTTGCAATATTGATATCAATATTGATATTAATATCAACAACTATCTATATCAACATCAATATCAATATTAACATCACTACCCATGTCAACAGGTTTTTTTTTTTATCGGTATCAACATCAGTATCAATGTCAACATCAATTTCAACATCATTACCTTTATCAACATTAAAACGTTGCAATATCAATATCTACATCAACATTAATATCAATTATAATATGCAACAATATCATCAACATCATTATCAACATCATCAATTTAAAGATCAGCTTCAACATTATATCAACATCAACATCAATATCAATATCTTATTGATATCAACATCATATGAACCTCAAAATCAACATTAATATCAATATATTAACATCAATATCATACCAATATCAACATCATATGAATCTCAACTTCAACATCAATATCATCAACATTATATCAATATCAACATTATATGAACCTCAACATCAACATCATATTAACATCATCATATGAACCTCATCAACATTAATATCAACATTACATTGACATCATCATCATATGAACCTCAACACCAACATCAAATCAACATCAAATCAACATCAAATCAACATCATATCAACATCAACATTGATATCAACATCAACATCAAATCAACATCAAATCAACATCATATCAACATCAACATTGATATCAACATCAACATCAAATCAACATCATATGAACCTCAACATCAACATCAAATCAACATTGATATCAACATCAACAACATATCAACATCAGCATCATATGAACCTCAACATCAACATTAATATCAATATCATCAATATCAACATTGATATCAACATCAACATCAAATCAACATCATATCAACATCAAACATCAAATCAACATCATATCAACATCAACATCAACATCATATGAACCTCAACATCAACCTCAAAATCAACATCATATCAACATCAACATCATATCAACATCATCAACATCAACATCAACATCAACATCATATCAACATCATATCAACATCAAATCAACATCAACATCCCACATCAACATCAAAACCCACATAGGCCAATGCTGCATATCGGTCTCTCCCATCCCTGCCATTCACATCCTTGCACTGGCGTTTTATGTTGTCATTCAGTGCCATTCCCATCCCCGTCATGGCTGCTTCCCTGTCATCCCTCTACAAAATGGAAGTTTTATCGCTGTCATGAATGGCCGTGTAAACGCTATTTTTATTTTTATTTTCTTTTTCTTTTTTTTTCTCTCTTTTATTTCCATTTTTTTTATTATTTCTTTTTTCTGTTTTATTTTATTTCCATTTTTTCTTTTTTCTTTTATTTTCTCTGTTTTCTTGTATTTCATTTTTTCTTATTTTCTTTTTTTATTTTTTTATTTTCTTTTTTTTTATTATTGTTTTTGCTGGTGTATACGTGCTGCGGTATCTATAATAGAATTGTGATCAACATCATCAAAGTGATTATTTCCCAACCTATCACAAATAGTAAAAAAAATATGTTTTATGCATATGACGCGTATAATTAAATTCTACCACAGCTATCAACGCCGTTCTCTTTATCAAAGACATGAACAATTAATATC
>NC_091578.1:30369375-30374375 GCF_042767895.1 Penaeus vannamei | reverse complement strand
ATAATTAAAAAAAAAGGTATTCTTATTTTTTAATGAACGAGTATTAATGTTTAAAGCTGTTAGAATCACCATTATGAGGGACAACAGACTCAAAATGGGTGAAAAAAAATGTAAACAAATATTTATCCTGCGCGTTCGGCAATGATGGAGCGCGTTCGAAACGTGTGGTGATATTGTCAGATATCGTAATAAAAAAAATATAGTTGAAAATTGTCGTTTGTCATTGTCTTTTTTTTTAATTAGGCCGTTAACGAAGTCGAATGACGTAATAAACTGATGTAACCTCGTTATTATTCTCGACATGTTCATATGGCGGATTTTGTTAGTCTTTTTTTTCTCGTGTCTGTCAACTTGTCCGAAACCATTGATTGAATAACATTTTTTTCTTTTTTTCTTTTTTTTGCTGATATCTATTCTAACTCAGATATCTCATAGAATTGAGTGGGATTATTTTTCAATTAAGCAATTTCATGATAATTCAAAGATCACGACCTCGACATTTTGATTAAGGCAATTGGTTCAATTCATATCGCTCTCTCTTCTTTTATTTCTTCATTCATCCTTTTCACTTTATATCTATGGATTTTCGTAATATTTTTTGGGTCCGTCACCCCTCGCTTCTTTGCACTTACGTTCTATATTTTATTTCTATTTTATTTTATTTGTATGTTTATTTTTATTTTTTATTTTATTTATTATTTTCTATTATCTTTTTTTTCTTTTTTCTTGTTGGTAAAAGCATTATCCGTTTTCTGTTATCACTATTTATCATCAGTATTTTTTCTTTTAATTCATTATTTTCTTCAGTAATTCTCATCTTTTATTCTTTCTCTCATTTTTTTCGCTGCCATTATCCTATCTTTCTTTTTCTGAATTATCATTTTTTATTTTATCATTATTGTTATTTTGTCATTATTACGATAATCATTGTTATTATCACTAACTCTACTACTATTATTACCATTATTATCATTATTTTAACTATCATCATTGTTGTTATTATCATTATTATCATTACTATTGTTATTGTTACTATTATCAGATTATTATCATCATCAGTATCATTGTTATCATTGTTATTATTATTGTCATTATCATTATTATTATAATTATTATTATTATCATGATTGTTGTTACTATTTTATTATCCATATTATTATCATTATCCTTTTTTTTTATCTTACTCATTAACTTTCGTATTATTATGACTTTTTCAAAATTCTTTTCTCTTTTTACAGTAATCACGAGCTCTTTTACTTTTTCTTTTTTTAGGTCAGTAATCCATGTCTAATTTTTCTTCTCCTTCTTTCAGTTATTATCCATCTCACTATATTATTTTTATTTATTTATTTATTCTTATTTTATCTTTTTATTTTTTTTATTTTTTATTTTTCTATTACTCTTCACTATTAACTTTTCAATTTTTGAAATGTTAGATAAGACGCATTACATAATTAGATATTGTAGTTTTAACCTATTTCTTTTATTTTCTTTTTATTTCAACTCCTTTCTTTATCTTTATTTGAAAATTATGATATTATTCAAATAGTCTAAGCTTACCTTCAGTATTAAAAAATGTATTCAGATTTTTTTTTTTTTTTTTTTTTTTGTCAATATATCATCCTGTTCCTTTTTCATAAAACAAAATCTCTCTTTTTAGCGAATCTTTACTTGTTATCTTTTTATCAATGTATTACCCTGTTCCTTTTGTCGTAAAACAAAATGTCTCTGTTTTATATGATTTCTTTTATTTTCATTTTTTTTTTTTTTATCAATATGTTACCCTGTCCCTTTTTCATAAAACAAAAGACCTTTCTGTTTTAGCGAATCTTTATTTGCTATCTTTCTTTTTCTTTTCTTTTTTATCAATATTTTACCCTGTCCCTTTTTTTCATAAAAAAATCTGTTTTAGCGATTTTTTCCTTGATTTCTTTTATTTTCATTTTTTTATCAATATATTACCCTGTCCCTTTTTCATAAAACAAAAAACCTCTATGTTCTAGTGAATCTTTACCTGATTTTTTCTTTCTTTATCTTTTTTTAATCAATATATTACCCTGTCCCTTTTTCATTTAAAAAAAAAAACGTTCTAGCTAATCTTTACCTGATTTTTTTTTCTTTTTTTTTTTTTTAATCAATATATTACCCTGTCCCTTTTTCAAAAAAAAAATTGTTCTAGCTAATCTTTACCTGATTTTTTTTCTTTTTCTTTTTTTATCAATATATTACCCTCTCCCTTTTTCAAAAATAAAAAATAAAAATAAAACTGTTCTAGCGAATCTTTACCTGAATTGTTTTTTTTTTTTTATCAATATATTACCGTCCATTTTTCCTAAAAAAAAAAAAATTGTTCTAGCTAATCTTTACCTGATTTTTTTATATATTTTTTTTAATCAATATATTACCCTGTCCCTTTAAAAAAAAAATGTTCTAGCGAATCTTTACCTGATTTTTTTTCTTTTTCTTTTTTTAATCAATATATTACCCTGTCCCTTTTTCAAAAAATAAAAAATAAAACTGTTCTAGCGAATCTTTACCTGAATTGTTTTTCTTTTTTTTATCAATATTTTAACCTGTCCCTTTTTCATAAAACAAAATGCCTGATTTTTTTTCTTTTTTTATCAATATATTACCGTCCCTTTTTCATTAAAAAAAAAAATGTTCTAGCGAATCTTTACCTGATATTTTTTTCTTTTTTTAATCAATATATCACCCTGTCCCTTTTTCAGAAAAAAAAAAAAATGTTCTAGCTAATCTTTACCTAATTTTTTCTTTCTTTTTCTTTTTTTTATCAATATATTACCGTCCCTTTTTCATAAAACAAAATGCCTGATTTTTTTTCTTTTTTATCAATATATTACTGTCCCTTTTTCCTTAAAAAAAACATGTTCTAGCTAATCTTTACCTGATTTTTTTTCTTTTTCTTTTTTTTATCAATATATTACCCTGTCCCTTTTTCAAAAAATAAAAAAAAAAATCTGTCCTAGCGAATCTTTACCTGAATTGTTTTTCTTTTTCTTATCAATATATTACCGTCCATTTTTCCTAAAAAAAAAAAAAAAAAAAAAAAAAAAATAGCGAATCTTTCCCTGATATTTTTTTCTTTTTTTTTCTCTATTATTTTTTTTTTTTTTTGGGGGGGGGAGGTGCATTCATCACCCAGCTAAGGCATCCCTCCTTTCACTAATTGGATGCGCTATAACTTTCCTCTTTCACTCATAAATCTTCCTTAAATTCACTTCTCTCCTCCTACGTTAATCCTTATATCAACTCCCTCCCTCTTCCCTCCTTCCCTCCCTCCTCCATCTTAAGACCTCCCCTCCATTTCCCTCCTCTTCGTCCAACTTCCATCCTCTCACTCCTTCTACTACTTCTACCATTTCCTTTCTCTTCCTCCCTAAACTCCCCACTTTTCTTTCCTCCCTCTCTCCTCACTTCCCTCCCCTCCCTCCCTCCCTCTATCACTTCCCTCCTCTTCCTTCCTAAACTTCCCGCCTCCCTATTCTCCTTCCCTCCCTCCTCACTTCCCTCACTCTCCTCTTTAAACTCTCCCACCTCCCTTCCCTCCCTCTTACTTCCCTCCTTCCCCCCCTCTCCCGTCCCTCATCCTCCCTTCCACATCCCTCCTTTTCCACCTTAACCCCACCACCTCCTTCGCTCCCTTATCCACTTCCTTCCCTTCCTCATCCTCCTTCCCTCCCTCCCTCCCTCCCTCCACTTAATCCCTATAATCCCTACCTTTCCCTCCCTCCTTCCTTCCTTCCCTCCCTCTCTCCCTCCTTCCCTCCCTCATCCTCTCTCCCTCTTTCCCTTCCCTCCCACTTAATTCCTACCCTCTCCCTCCTTCCTCCTTCTTTCCCTCCCTCCCACTTCCCTCCCTCGTTCCCTCCCCTCCATCCCTCACACTTCCCTCCCTCCTTCCTCCCTCCCTCCCACTTCCCTCCCTCTCTCCCTCCTTCCCTCCCACTTCCCTCCTTCTCTCCCTCCCCTCCCGCTTAATCCCTCCCTCCCACTTCCCTCCCTCGTTCCTCTCTCTCTCCCCTCCTTCCCTCCTTCCCTCCCTCCTTCCCTCCCCCTTAATCCCTACCTTCTCCCCCTATTCCCCTTCCCTCCTTCCCTCCCTCCCTCCCCCTTAACCCCTACCTTCTCCCCCTATTCCCCTTCCCTCCTTCCCTCCCTCCTTCCCTCCCCCTTAATCCCTACCTTCTCCCCCTATTCCCCTTCCCTCTCCCTCCCTCTCTCCCTCTCTCTCCCCTCATTTTACCTTCGTCTTTCACTTAATGGGATTTGCAATGCATTTTCCTCATCCCTCATTCCGTAAGTTGCCCAATCCTCTTATGGCTTGAGGTCAATCCATTTTGGCGAGGCGGCTCATCCTCGTCCGGGCAATAAATCCAAGACAAAGAGGGGTTGCGAGAGGTGGTGGGGTGGTTGGGGGTGGGGTGAGGGGGGTAGAGTGGGGAGGGGGGAGGGGGGAGTATGGGTGGATGAGGGGGTGAGGGAGTATGGGGGTGAGGGGAGTATGGGGGGTGATGTAGGAGAGGAGGGGAGGGTGAGGTGTATGGGAGGAGAGGAGGGAGGGTATGGGAGGGTGAGGGATGGGGGTGGGGAGTATGGGAGGGTGAGGGGAGGGAGAAGGGAGATATGGGCGGGAGGTATGGAGAGGAGGGAGGGGAGAGGAGGGGGAGAGGAAGTGTACAGGGGTAAGAGGGAGGCGGAGGATTAGGGGAGTAGGAGAGGGAGGGAGGGGTGGATTAGGGGAGGAGGGAAGGGGAAGGAGGGGAAACCGAGTGTGGGGGCAAGAAAGAGGTGCTGGGGGACTGGGGGAGGGAGGAAGGGGGATGGAGGTCTGGGGTAAGGAAGGAAGGGGATGGAGGACTGGGGGGAGGGAGGAAGGGGGATAGAGGACTGGGGGGGAGGGAGGGGGTGGGCAGAAGGGGTGTTGGAGGCGTCTGGAAGGGAGGAGGAGGGAGGAGGAAGGAAAGGGGAGGGTCAGAGGA
>NC_091578.1:30356875-30364375 GCF_042767895.1 Penaeus vannamei | reverse complement strand
AGGCGGTGAGATATGAGAGAGGAGACGTGGAGCCAGGGGGGGTGATTATTGGCAAGCGTGAGGGAAGGCGGTGGGCGTGGAGAGAGGAGACGTGGGCGGGGGGGGGTGATCTTATTGCAAGCGGAGGAAGGCGGTGGTGGGGCGTGGAAAGAGAGGAGGCGTGGGCGGGGGGGTGATTATTGCGTGGAGGGAAGGCGGAAAGTGTGGAACATCGGAGAGAATGATAGACGTGGGCAGGGGTGGGTGATCGCTGCGCGGAGCAGAAGGCGGTGAGCGTGGAGAGGAGACGTGGGCGGGGGGGGGGGGTGATGCGCAAGTGGAGGGTAGGCGGTGAAAAACGTGGAGAGAGGGAGAGACGTGGGCAGGGGGGGTGATTATGCGCGGAGGGAAGGCGGTGGAGGCGTGGAGAGAGGAGACGTGGAGCGGGGGGGGGTGATTGTGCGTGCGGAGGGAAGGCGGTGGGCGTGGAGAGAAGGAGACGTGGGGCAGGGGGGGTGACCGTGGAGGAAGGGAAGGCGGTGGCGTGGAGAGAGGAGACGTGGGCGGGGGCGTGGATGATATTGAGGGCGTGGGACGGGATGGGGGGGAGGAGTAAGACTAACGTGAAGAGAGGCGTACAAATACAAATGTTTATAGATATATGTACACATATCTACACACACACACTTACATGTATGTATGTGTGTGTGTGTATGTGTTGTGTGTGTGTATGTATGTGTTTATTTTTTGTGTGTGTATGTGCGCGTTTGTGTGTGTGTGTATGGGCGTGTTTGTGGGTGTGTGTGTGTATGTGTGCGTATTTGTGTGTGTGTGTTTGCATGCATATCTATACGTGTGTAAATGCATTGACACATTATCATTATCACCAACATTAGCATCATAATCACCATTAATAAAGCGCGCCAATTTTAATACAGTTAATAACGGCATCTCGACAGCGCATAAATCAGCTGTTATGAAGCCACGCCGTTTATCGCTTTCGGACGAGTGACACGTCATCGCTTCATGTCATTTTTTTTCTCTATGACATTATTTCTCCTTTGTCATAAGGAGGAGAGAGATTAGTTTTCGCTTTAAATTAATCTCGTTTCTTGATGAGTACGTTAGCATACACACACAAACACACATGTATGTATATGTGAGTGTGTGTGTGTGTGTGTATGTGTGTGTATGTGTGTGTGTGTGTGTGTGTATGTATGTATGCATGTATATATATTCATATATATATAAATATATAAATATATATGTATATATATGTATATATATATATATATATATATATATATATATATATATATATATATATATATATATATATATATAAAATACATACACATACACACACACACACACACACACACGCACGCACACACACATATATATATGTATATATATATGGATTTATATATATATGTATCTATATATATATATATATATATATTTTTTATATATATTTACGTACCTACTTCTGTATCAAAAAAAAAAAAAAAAAAAAAAAAAACACGCACGCACATAAAAACAAACACACAGATCACACACACACGCAAAAAAGCATAACCAAATATAAACAAATTCATCCTCTTCCTTCCCCGAACCCGGTCGAGGTTTCACACAAGCAGGATTCCGTCTCGGATTCCTCCTTCAAGCATCCTTCTCTCCCATCCTTCACAGGTCCTGCTGGGAGCGTCTGTTTCATGTGGGCGATATTAGCCGCGGGAGGAAGAGGGTGAGGTGGAGGAGGAAGAGGAGGAAAAGGCGGGAGCGGGGGAAAGGAGTAGTGGGGAAGGGGATGAGGGGGGAAGGGGGAAAGAGGGACTAAGGTGAGAGGGAGTTGGGAGGAGGAAGGTGGCTAGAGGGTAAGAGGGGAAGTGGGGAAGAGGGAAAGGGAGAAGGAAGTGAGAAGGGAAGAGGAGGAGAGGGAAGGAAGCAGGAAGAAGAAAGGGGGTGGGGTTAGGGGAGTGAGATGAAGAGAGAGGAAAAGAGGTTAAGGAGAACAGGGGGAGGGAGGGAGGATCCAAGGGGGGGCAGGGGGGGAAGGAGAGAGGGGATAGGGTGAAGGAAGGGGATCTTAAACGTTCCTTTGACGGGATTGTGTGATTTTGATCCTGCAGGAAGAATACCAAAAATCCGTGAACTTTTCCAAAAAGACGCGGTGATGGGGGGAAAGCACACCCAGAAATCCGGATAGAAAAGAAAAACACCCAGAAACCCGGAAATGGGGGGGGGGAACATACCTAGATAACCAGACACTTGAAAAACACAAAAAAATAGAGACGGCGTGAAACCATTAACAAAATTTCAGAAATGGGAGGAAGAACAACCAAAATCTGATGCTTAAAATAATGATAAAGAAATAAATAAAAATTAATAGATAAATAAACGAAGAAAAAGAAAGAAAAGAAATGTACACATAAATAATGGTAAAGAAATAAAAGAAAAGCTAATTAGATAAATAAAAAAAACGGAGAAAGCAAAAAGAAGAAAAAAAATGTACGCATAAAGAGATTATATCCTGAAAAGGCTTCTTCAGCTGTTCCCCTAAAAAAAGAAAGAAAAAAAAAAAAAAGAAAAAAGAAACACTCAGCTGTAGATGGCTTTCCCGCGCATTTCCATAACCACAACAAACACATTTCTCTATTCCAGTATTTCCTGTGGATTTCAAATCTCGAAGCCTCGCTATTGTATTGTTTCCTTTTTTTGTTGTTTTTTATTAATTGTATTAAGCCTATTTCTTTCTTTTCTTTTCTTAAGACGTACACAATTCTAGCGCTTGTTTACACACACACAAAAAAAAAATCTTTGTTTCTTTAAACTTACACAATTCTAGCGCTTTTCTACACCTAAAAAGCCTATTCATTTTTTCCCCCTTTAAACGTACACAATTCTAGCGCTTGTTTACACCTAAAAAGCCTATATATTTCTTTGTTTCTTTAAACTTACACAATTCTAGCGCTTTTCTACACCTAAAAAGCCTATTTTTCTTTGTTTCTTTAAACGTACACAATCCTAACGCTTTTTTTACACCTAAAAAGCCTATTTATTTCTTCTTTCTTTTAAACGTACACAATTCCAGCGCTTTTTTACACCTAAAAAGCCTATTCATTTTTTTCCCTTTAAACGTACACAATTCCAGCGCCTTTTTATAACCTTTAAAAAATTTGTCTATTCATTTCTTTCTTCTTTCTTTTTAAACATACACACAATTCAAGCGCGCTTTTCTACAATCTTTTTTTTCTTTTTCTTTTTTTTAAAAAAGCCTATTCATTTCTTTTTCCTTTAAACGTACACAATTCTTGCGCTTTTCTACACCTATAAAGCCTATTTTTCTTTGTTTCTTTAGACGTACACAATCCTAACGCTTTTTTTACACCTAAAAAGCCTATTCATTTTTTTCCCTTTAAACGTACACAATTCCAGCGCCTTTTTTACACCTAAAAAGCCCATTTCTTTCTTTCTTTTCTTTAAACGTACACAATTCTAGCGCTTGTTTACACCTAAAAAGCCTATTTTTTCTATGTTTCTTTAGACGTACACAATCCTAGCGCTTTTCCTACACCTAAAAAGCCCATCTCTTTCTTTCTTTTCTTTAAACATATACAATTCTAGCGCTTTTCTACACCTAAAAAGCCAATTCATTTTTTTCCCTTTAAACGTACACAATTCCACCGCTCTTCTACACCTAAAAACACCATTTCTCTCTTCTTTTTTAACGCCGATTTACACCTAAAAGAAGAGGTCTTGCTGGGTGTCGTAAATATGAGCTGAGAAATTCCTGAACACTCCTGTAGATTCGCCTAAGTTCTGAACCGAGTTGGAAAGTTTTGAAATTAGAGAGACAGGGAGGGAGAGTGGGAGGAAGGAGAGAGGGAGGGAGGGAGGGAAGGAGAGAGGGAGGGAGGGAGGGAAGGAGGAGGAGGGAGGCAGGGAGGGAGGGAAGGAGAGAGGGAGGGAGGGAGGAGGGAGGGAAAGAGGGAAGGAGAAGGAGGGGAGGGAGGGAGGGAGGGAGGGAAGGGAGGGAGGGAGGAAAAGGAGGGAGGGAGGGAGGGAGGGAGAGAGGGAAGAAGTGAGAGAGGGAAAGGGGAGGGACGGACGGACGGAAGGAAAGGAGGAGGCAGGGAGGCAAAGAGAGGAAAGAGGGAGAGAAAGGGAGGGAGAGTGAGAGAGAAGTGAGAGAAGAAGAAAACAAGAACAAAAGAAAGAAAGAAGACAAGATCGAGTAAGAGAGAAAACCGAAAACGAGAGACAGAGATAAATAGAGAGAGAGACAGAGAAAGAGGGATAGCAAGAACAACAGAGACAGAGAAAGACAAGACAAGATAAAAAGAAAGAAAAAATCGAAAACAGGAGAGAGAGAGAGAGAGAAAGAGAGACAGAGAAGCCAAGATAAAGAAAGAGAGAGAGAGAGCGAGCCCGAGACCAAAAGAAAGAGAAAGTGAAGACAAGCATAAAGAGAGAAAGAGAGAGAGTAGAAAACCAGAACGAGAACGAGAGAACGAAAGAGAGAAAGAAGAGAGAAAAGACCAGAACGAGAACGAGGAGAACGAGAGAACGAGAGAGAGAGAGAGAGAGGAGAGAGAGAGAGAGAGAGAGAGAGAGAGAGAGAGAGAGAGAGAGAGAGAGAGAGAGAGAGAGAGAGAGAGAGAGAGAGAAGACCAGAACGAGAGAGAGAGAGAGAGAGACCGAGAACAAAAGAAAGAGAGAAAGAGAAGACAAGATAAAGAAAGAGAGAAAAAAAGCAGAACGAGAGAGAACGAGAGAGAGAAAGAGAGAGAGAGAGAGGAACAACACTTCAGGCGGTCCTCATAATTTTCAAGCAGCGTCCCCGAGGTCGTTCAGAGGAGTCGTCACGCTTCGTAAACATTCTCGCGCAGTCGTCTTGTGGAAAATTGCCAAGTTCACGAACGAGGTCGTTAGGGCAAGTTACGACCACCCGCGGTACGACACGACGCGGGCACGACGTATCTACGATTTGAATGAATGGGTGGGGATAGATCAGGGGTGGGGAGTGGGGAGTGTGGGGGACATAGGGTACTTTCTTGGGGTGGGTGGGTGGGTGGGGGTGGGGGACACGGGGTACTTTTTTTTAGGGGGGGGAGGGCATGGGGTGCTTTCTGTGGGGGGGGGGGGGGGTTACGGGGTATTTTCGGGGGGGGGGTTACGGGGTATTTTCGGGGGGGGGGGGGTTACGGGTTACTCTCTGGGGGGCCATGGGGTATTTTCTTGGAGGGGACACGGGGTACTTTCTGGGGAGGGGTGGGAGGGCATGGGGTTCTTTCTGGGGGGAGGGGGGCACAGAGTACTTTCTAGGGGGGGGGGCAATGGGTACTCTCTGGGGAGCCAAGGGTACTTTCGGGGGGGGGGGGGTTACGGGGTACTCTCTTGGGGGCCATGGGGTATTTTCTAGCGGGGACACGGGGTACTTGGGGAGGGGGGGCTCGGTGTACTTTCTGGGGCCAAGGGGTACTTTCTGGGGGTCACGGGGTATTTCAAGGGGGCACGGGGTACTTTGGGGGGGGGGGAGGCACGGGGTATATTCTAGGGGGCCAAGGTGTACTCTCTGGGGGGGAGCCATGGGGTACTTTCTTTGGGACGATGGGGTACTCTCTGTAGGGGGGCATGGAGAATGTGAAAATTTTGACGTCGAACAAAACGGAATTTTATCTCACCAACAATACCTAAATAAAATTATCTTTCACATATCAATAAAATGGAATCTTCCCATAAAGTATTCTTATCCTATGACTATTACCTATTAACACTCTTCATAACTAGCAATAACAAGTCAATGAGCGTTGCCATGGAGATTAATATACACTGGTAACGGGCCACAAAATTTAAAAAAAAGGTTGCGAACTACAGCTTAAAAGTTCAATAGCATTGGCACGAAAGGAGAAAATACACCAACAAAATAAACTCTTACGCCGCAATGATATTAACTGTATCACATGAACATAATGAAGTAGTAAAGATAATAACATAGTAAAAATAATGAACATGCTTTACTCATAACAACATCTGCCGATACACTGCAACAGCAAAGAAACAATGATAATGATAAAAACAACGGTGATCTTTAATATATCTATATATACATACACATACACAATTACACTTACACACACACACACACACACACGCACACACACACACACACACACACACACACACACACACACACACACACACCTGGCCTAATAAAGTATTGCTCGAGGGTATGGGAAGCCACAAACAGAACTCACAGAAAAAGAGTTTAAAGAGAAAAGGTTCAAAGACTAAACTTTCGTAGCAAAAGTAGCCTTAGGAAGTCTAGAAAAAGTTTGATCACGCAATCCCCGCACTTAAGTAGCTAGACATGTGGCTAAAAGTGGATGTTATAAGTGTTTTTGACCAGATAGATAAATAATGAATAAGATAAATAATGTTATTTAGTTGGGTCTATTATCTAGTAAGTATTTGGAAAATTGGAGGTACAAATATAAGACAAAGAAATAATTCTTTCGTATGATCTAGTAACTATTTGGAAAATTGGAGGTACAAATATAAGACAAAGTAATAGTTCTTTCGTATGATCTAGTAACTAGTAGGACAATTAGGGGTACAAATATAAGACAAAGTAGTAATTCTTTCGTATGATCTAGTAACTATTAGGAAAATTGGAGGTACAAATATAAGACAAAGTAATAATTCTTTCGTATGATCTAGTAACTATTAGGAAAATTGGAGGTACAAATATAAGACAAAGTAATAATTCTTTCGTATGATCTAGTAACTATTAGGAAAATTGGAGGTACAAATATAAGACAAAGTAATAATTCTTTCGTATGATCTAGTAACTATTAGGAAAATTGGAGGTACAAATATAAGACAAAGTAATAGTTCTTTCGTATGATCTAGTAACTATTAGGAAAATTGGAGGTACAAAGATAAGACAATAATAATTCTTTCGTATGATCTAGTAACTATTAGGAAAATTGGAGGTACAAATATAAGACAAAGTAATAATTCTTTCGTATGATCTAGTAACTATTAGGAAAATTGGAGGTACAAATATAAGACAAAGTAATAATTCTTTCGTATGATCTAGTAACTATTAGGAAAATTGGAGGTACAAATATAAGACAAAGTAATAGTTCTTTCGTATGATCTAGTAACTATTAGGAAAATTGGAGGTACAAAGATAAGACAATAATAATTCTTTCGTATGATCTAGTAACTATTAGGAAAATTGGAGGTACAAATATAAGAAAATGATAATTCTTTCATATCAAGGAGTAATACCGCAACTGGTATGAAAATGGTAATGACAAGAGCTATTCTACTCTGAAATAAAATTCCTCAAGAGATTAGAAGCACAGGTTCTCTATCTGTTTTCCAACATACACACATCACGCACATACACACACATTCACGCACACATACACAAACACACACATACACACACACACACACACACACACATACACACACACGACCACCACCCCACACACACACACAAATACA
>NC_091578.1:30336875-30344375 GCF_042767895.1 Penaeus vannamei | reverse complement strand
CAACGAATCCCAGTACGCTATGGAAAAGTTCGGGGGACTCTGTTTCTCCCTGCAGGTATTTTGAGAATTTTCAGTATTTTGTTACAGAGTTGTTGAGTTGAATTCCTTTTTGCCTCCTTCTGTAATGTAGTTCATGGTATTTCAGGAATTATTTTCCTTCTAAATAAGTGAGATTACCAAATATAATGTTAATGCACGTAGCACAGTGCTTGCAAGATTGGATGAAATAAAAAGCTTGAGCTACAAGTCTCTTTTGCCTTTGCTTATAAATAGATATAAAGCCATTCACCTTCAACTGATTTTAGAGCAATTAGATTTCTTTTTATTATGTCTTAGGGCCTTGTTGTCTTTAGCAGCATCCTCAGTTTCCTAAAACTATTTTTTTCTCATGTGAAATAAACTCACCTTTTTTCTTATTAGTAGCATGGTGGACCTACTTCTGCATTTGTACGCTTTTCTTTCTCTCTCCAGGTGCTGTGTTTGAGTCTTTTCTTTTCTCTTTTTTCTTTTTTTTTCTTTTTTTCTCTCTCTCCTTTCTTTTATGTTAATGCTAATGATAATAACTCCTTTCTTGGCAAGGTAACCATTTTGCGTGACCCTTTCCTGCATTGCCTGAAATTATTTTATCTGTCAGGTATTCTTTAAATTTCTATGGTTCATGCCATTAACTTTGTTTTTAACATATCATTTTTGTTATTATCAACATTGCTATTATTATTATTGATACTTTTTTATTACTACTTTTGATTATTGTTCTTGTAGTCAGCTTGATAAACAAATTGTTTGTACATTTGCTATTTTAACAGTAAAACCTTTTGTAATGTTTTATTAGTAACAAAAAGAATGTATTTTTGCATTTTATTTCTTGTAGACTAAGTATACAATCCTTTTTCACAGGAGAAGGACCTTTCCCTGGTGTAGTTGACATGTTTGGGACAGCTGGTGGGCTCTTGGAGTATCGATCGGCGCAGCTAGCATCAAGAGGCATTGCTGCGTTGTCCCTTGCCTTTTTCGCCTACGATGACCTGCCCAAGACGCTCGAAGAATTCAACATTTCGTATTTTGAGGAAGCTGTGGAGTTCCTTCTAAAGCATGAAAAGGTGAGTTTGGTTTTCCGGTTGATTTAGGCCTCAAAAAAAAGTATTGACTCAATTTTTAAGACATTTTTGATTTTCATTCAAATTTTATTTAATCTCAGTATACTTACAAAAGAGACATGAAATTTATTTATTATAGATTGAGCAGAACTACATCACAGCTTGAAACTTATGATGGTTGATGTGTGTGTGTGTGTAATGTAATTTTTGGAAGTGGGTGCCTTTTTATGCCAAAGAGAATATACTAATAATGTGCAACATCATTTGAACTTGTGAATAAAACAGTAAAGAAGTTAGAGGGTGTGTGTGTTTTGTTTTATTTTGCATGTATTTCTATCTCATTGCTATGGTATTATTACAACCTTTTTTATAAGTTGTCATGAGTGATAAAGAATGGTTTTAAATGACAGAAAAACCTACTGTACAGGAAATAGATTTCTTCCTCTGCCATTGCAACATTGTGGCAGAATGTTAGGTAGATCAGCAACATGATTTGTTTAAAATTTAATTTTCAGTTTTAAGTAACATATGCATTGTTAACTAGGTTTATTCCTAATGATCTGATTTTTATCATTGTCCACACCAGTCACTAATATGAATTTAACAGAGTTATTTTTACTTTCAGGTGCGTGGTCCTGGGGTAGGGGTCATTGGAACTAGCAAAGGGGGAGACCTGGCTCTGTCCATGGCAGCATTTATTCCGTCTATTACAGCATGCGTTACGATTAATTGCTACAACTCTCCAGTTGGTGTAGGAATGCGTGTTAAGGATCATCTCTATCCATGTCTGCCAGAACATGATTTTCAATACCTTTCTATTGATAACGAAGGTACCCTTAGTATTCGTAGAGATGTACGAGACCCTCGTAAAAGCAAAGAGTCAACCCTCCCCATTGAACAAAGCAATGCAGCCTTTTTGTTCCTTGTTGGCAGTGACGATCAAAATATACACTCAGAATTTTATGCCCAGTTGGCCTGTCAGCAACTGCGTTCACATAATTACCAAAAATGGTTTGAAGTTTGCTCATACCCTGGAGCAGGCCATCTTTTGGAGCCTCCATACTCAGCTCATTGCTCAGCATCTTTTCAGCACACCTTCATGCTGCCTGTCCGCTGGGGGGGAAGGGGCAAATTCCACATCCTTGCGCAGGAAAAGGCATGGTTCAAGATGAGGGAATTTTTGGTCCAACATTTAGGTTGTGACAGTGATATGGTGAAAGAAGCAGATAGTGAAAAAAGCATCTTTTTGAAGAGTCATTTGTAATTGGCTTTCATAAGATAGTAATTTGTGCAGTATGTTTGGAGTCTGAATTGCTAATGAATTTTCAAGATTCGGAAAATCACAGGTTCCATTATTGCATGCAAATTTATGATCCAGTCACCCACTTTTTAAATTAAATTATTTGTCTCCTTAATTTACAAAATATATGAAGGATGACTGAAATTACTTATTTAAGAAATTGCAAAATCCCATCAGTATTAGCCTAAGCCAGTTAGGTACAAACAGAACAATAGATTTTCTTGGCTGGCTCTTTATGTATGTTGACACAGATGGTTGTAAATTATGAAACGATGCATATAATATAAGAAGTGCCTTCTTGTTTGTGTCTTATATTGATACTATTTATACTCTTCAAGGTTAATTTTATTAATTTCTCAATTATATCATGTGTGATATATTTTTAAGTAATTATTTTGAGATATGAATATGGTTTCTCCAGGTTGACTTTAGGATAAACATTTGCTAGTGTTCAGTCGGCTCTTTGCACCAAAGCTGTCATATCTTTTAATCAGACAGTGAAGATTAGGTTGCCATCATGATAACATTTATTGAGTTTTGATTAGAGTTTGTTTGTAAGGATTAATTCCTTGGATCTGGTTATTTTACGGGAATCTCGTGGACCAAAATATGGACATAAGGCAGTCCCTCTGATAGGTGTGCCACCTGTAGGCTGGGTGCATGCGGACGCTTATGTACGGTAGCAAGATTCGATGCCTCCCTTTTGCAATGTTATTTTCTTTTTTTATGCCTAAGCGTTTTTAGCTTTTTGGCATTTAACAATGTCCATGTTTGTCACTGGATTTGCTTATCCAGATGGTAATAGCCTGTTTTCCTTGCACAGACTCCATGTCATTCCTGTAGGTAGTCCATAACTCAGTGCAAGAAGAATAACAATAAGTAACATTTTATTATTTGTGTAATTTTTTATATTTTTTCGTAATATTCAATTTTCTGTATTCAAACTGCACCGCTGGTCACAGCAGCCAGGAATAGGATGCTGCGCATGGAAATGGCATCCTCCCAGGTGCTAGCGCTCTTTCATTCATGGTTCACAAACTGTATATTTCACATTCATTTATCAATGAAAATAATGCAAAAGCCCCTTTCTAAACATTAAATAAGTCTAATCACCCTCCAAGAGGTTTGTGTACTCATGGCAAGTCTTTTCCGCCACCCAAGCCTTCAGCCAAAATGCTCACAATAGCAAGTTCGCGCCACCCCAGCCCACAGCCAGATGTACAGATTTTGAGGCCTTTTCTGTTGATACATTAAGTACTTAATCTTTGCTTGTGAAATGTTTCATTTTCATTATTTTATTCTCAACTGTGTTAGAAGCGTTGTTGAATACCTTGTGTTTTAGTATTTAACTCGTTGGAGCCAGCCTGTACCTAGACTAAAATCCGTGTATTAGGCTTTCTTGAGTGGCGACTCTCTCGGGTGTGTGGCATGAAGGCCTGGCCAACATTCCCATCACCCATTCCCTCAACCAAAGTGTTTGATGATAGCACAGTCCTATCACTTGGAACTTAGCCAATGGGTTGATATTAATGTTTGCCCACATAAGAATTCCACACATGGTAATGCCTTCACTATTTAAGCCTTTAACAAGTATGGTTGTGCAATTATGATGTTTTGTAGTTACATGTGTACATTTGTAGACAGGGAGATCTAGAGAACAATTTAGTATTTTTTATTTAGCTATATATATATTTTTTCAATATTGGAGATGTACATAAATGAAACATATAAATACAGTATTGTTTTTATGGTAAAGAAATGTGTTAATATATGCCTTCCCAAAGTGATTCACCTGCAATGTCATTTACTATCAAATATAAGATCTTCAAGAAAAACGGAAAGAAAAACATGTATATATATAAATATAATTATGTTCACATTGAACCCTTAATGACAGGTACATCCTGATTGCCACTGGAAAGGATGGCACTCTATAGGCTCTAGCAAGCATAGGTTGGCTCTGCACAGCACACGCCTTGCCAGAAAAGCTAGACTATTTTGTAATGATTACCTCACAGAAAATTCTGGTCCCATCATGATAGGTTTGATAGACTGTATCCTCAAAATTAGAACAAGATTAATTTGAATGTTATAAAGAAAAGCTGAACATGTTGATATTAAATGTATGCTACTTTTTTCTGTACATTTTTTAATATTACGTAACAGAAACATAGATGATACAAGTTCATGCAATGAATAGTCAGAGTTGTAAAAGATTATTAACCTTCTGTTGCTGGAACATGTTAAATCCTCTGCAGTTTAGTTATTTGAATTGTGCTTATACATAAGTGGCTCCACAAGTTCTCAGTTATTCAGGTGTCAATAAGTAGACGTGTGTGACCTCACTGGGTTTCCCCTTTCCTTGAGTTTTTAAGATTTGCTTTTGTTTCTAATACTATTGATATTGATACTGTTATTTTTGGTATGAACATTATGATTATTGTCATGATATTAACAATTCTGACAGCGATAAAGACGCAAGAAATATTTCCAAAAATTAAGGAAAATGGTGAATAGATGAGATGGGTAGGATAGTAACAGATTTCTTAGTGACTATGCCTTTGTGGACCCATCTATGTGTAAATACATTTAATAAAATCACAATAGTCATGGCATGAATATATATGCCATCCCTAGTGGCACTAGGTAAAAAGGAATTTGATATGTAAGGTATGACACCGTTATCTATGCACAGCTCACTGGTGTTTAAATGATGATAATTCTTGTATAAGATATCTTGGAAAGAAGAAATAATTACCTCTTCTTTGAGAAAATATCCAGCATCTATGAACCATTAAGTAACCCTTCAGTGATGGGTACAGATATAGCAGTCATGATAATTTTCCTAACCAGAAAGTTTTATCTGTTGGGTAACGCTTACATCACAGAAAATTCTGGACCCATCGTGATAGGGTAAAGTGAAGTGGCTTATGATAAAGGAGTTATATATCTGTGGGATATATAGATGATAATTTTAAAAATGATTGAATGAAAACCCACAATGCACTTATCAACACTAGTGTTTCAACATTATACAACAGTGAATTACTAACCCATTGCTGTCATGGATGTCATGCCATGCATACTGTGAGTTTAGTTTATTAATTGTTTTTACACATAGATACCTCACCTATTTACAGTTTTCCTCGATTTTAAGATATCTCACCTATTTACAGTTTTCCTTGATTTTAAGAAATGTTCCTTTTTTATTTTTCATTGCTAGTAACATTATGATAATCATAATGTCAGTGATAGTAACAATTGCATCAGTAAACAGCATTAGAATCTTTTTTATCCAAATTATTCAAGGAAATGGGAAATCAGGTGACTGAGCACTTATGGAGATATCTATATATAAACACATTTAACAAAACAAAGCTACAGTGAACGTCCCCTGCAGCAGTGGGTTAATCCAACATGTAATATGTTTATGGAAACCAATTTTTTTTTTCTATTAAGGGTCCATATCAGGTAACAGATAATTAGAAGAAAAATCCAGTCTATTAGAAAATTTGTGTCTGTTCTGTGTTTCATGAATACTGACTGTAGAAAAAAATAACATTCTGCACATTTTTCAACATATATCAGCTTCATTTTGTGAATTTGGATGAACAGTTTGAAGTTAAAGCAAGAAAATATATATTGTTGAAAGGCATATATTAGAATTGCACAAGTTGAAATTCTTTATGGTCAGAGCTCTGATAATACAATGATACAATATTGTTGCACAGTACAATATAGGGAAGCATATCTGTTGCCTAGATTTCAGATTACATCATATTTGTTGAGTGAATTAAGTTTCAGAAGATCATGGTCATGAAGATATATGTAATGATGAAATGAGATATTTGATCATCTAAAAGAGGTATACATTTATGCCATAGACAATAAAGAAGATAAGAGTTTAAACATTCGTAAAATGCTTGTCCCATATTTGTGGTAGCTGTCAGTAATAGTGTTTCTGATATGCAATCACAAGTCAGTGAAAAAATATATATTCATTAGTGCCAGTAGCTCATTGAAATATCAGTCTTCATTCTTACACTGAAATTTGATAAGAATATTATTGAAAAAAAATATCTTTTTTGCATATTGTAATTTTGTGGTGAACCTCTCTTCTAGATTATGAAGCCCCATGTAGGTGCTGTAGGTGTGAGCAAAGGGGGAGACCTCGTTCTGTCTCTTGCAACATACATCCCTGAGGTCAAGGCCGGTGTGTGGATCAACGGATGCAATTCAAATGTGCAATCCGCCCTTAAGCTCAGGGATTCTGTATTGCCGGGTTTGGAATTTGACTTCGGAAAAATTGAGGTTTGTTTCCGGGAATTTTATTCTTTCTTTCTTTCTTTTTCTTTTTCTTTTTTTTTTCTTTTTTATTTTGTGTGTGTGTGTGTGTGTGTGTGTGTGTGTGTGTGTGTGTGTGTGTGTGTGTGTGTGTGTGTGTGTGTGTGTGTGTGTGTGTGTGTGAAAATTGAGTGGTGCATTATAGTATTCAGCATCACATGAATTAAACAGTTGATATATATATGTGAGGATTTGGGTAACATAATAAAAATGCTTTTGTTAGATTACTCTCAATGTGAGTTACATAGGGTAGTACCTTGTAACACTGCAAGAAGTTCACATAAAGAATAATAGAGGATGATTAAAGACTTACAAAACACACTTACTCACAGATTGTGAATGGCTCAATGGATTGCTTTGAGATTTTACACAATCCACTAGACTATCCTGAGACCATCATTCCTATAGAGAAAGCAGACGCCGATTTTCTTTTCCTGGTTGGTAACGGTGATCGCAACTGGAAGAGTGTGATGTACTGTGACCAGGCCATTGAACGGCTCAAAAAAGCTGGACGTAAAAATTACGAGGTAGGAGGTCATTCAATGCCTGTGTTTGTATGATAAAGTATAGACTTTTAAGCCTTTCACAGATGGTATCGTCTTTCTATCCATTAACTCATTGCCTCCAGGCTGGCATATATGTTGCACCATGCCAAAAATAGCTGTCCTGCCAAGGACATATGCCATTAATTAGTTTAGTTGAAATGTAGTTTGGTGGCTGGATGCTTTTGTAGGAATCTAGGCCACTAAGGCATGGTTG
>NC_091578.1:30324375-30331875 GCF_042767895.1 Penaeus vannamei | reverse complement strand
CAATGCTCTTATTGCTTTACTGCACTGAATTATGGGGTCCTCTGAGATACTGGTTCATCTGCGTGGTGTGAATTTACCATTTTCCAATTAAGAGGGAAGAAAAAAGGATGTTCACATGGAACTTGTATCTTTTGGTTGTTCTTATAATTTGATCTCTTGCTGAGGCAGTGAAGGCTTGTTATTGTTTCTTTGTTACACATTGGTAAAGTCTATGTTCATGTGTGTTTGTTGTGGAATGTTGGTTGTCCTTTTATAATTTTATCTCTTACCAGTGTAGTTCAGGATTATTATTGTTTTTTCCATGGCTATTTGTAACATATTGGTGAAATCCACATTTATGTATGTATGGTACAGAGTGTTAAAGGTGGTCATATTATACACAGGTTTGTAAGGAATTAAATGTTTAAAATAGAAATGTGCCAATACTAATTCGATACTAACCACTGGCTAATACCTTCACTATTATTGTAATTATAGCACACATGCACCCCCGCACAAACACAGTAAATTAATATAAGACCGTAATAAAAAAAAACAAAAAAACAGTCAGTGGCACTTCTCTAAGGCAAGTCACATACCAGGGAAAAGTGTCTGTTAGTGTTACTGTAATTGTTTCTCTTTTATTCCTCTCCCACTGTAAATACATCTCAACTTTTCTTTTTATTTACAGAGCATCTTGAAATGTCTTTCACTGTACATTGCTTTTGTTATTTCTTTTACTGGTTGTGCTCCATTGTTTATGCTTGCTTAAACAAAGTTGCCTTGACAGGTTCACAATTACCCTGGCACCGGTCATCTGATCGAACCTCCTCATTCACCATTCTGTGGAGCCTCCTTCCACAAGGTGGTGCGTATGCCTCTGGTGTGGGGAGGGAAACCACAGCCGCACTTAATGGCACAAAAGCATGCCTGGAATACAATGCTGTCCTTCCTTCGCAGGTGTATTCGTTAAAGTTCACTATGAGAGGTGCCGTGTCAAGAGTGAATTAGGAAAGAGGTTTATGTAAAGAGAAATATATTCTTGTAACTTGATTTTGATATTTACATCCTTTCAGAACACCTCATTTGTAATATTGTATTCATATCATCACTGTGCTCATATCTTTTCAAATTATAAGTTTTTCTTAACCTTTTAATGGGTATGCATCTGTGGGACTTTGAAGTAGCAGAACCACCTGCAAAGCATATCTGTATTTTTTAGTACCTGCTCATGAACAAGGATTAGTACTATGTCAGATAGAATTTGTATTTCCTGTTATTCATTCTCAAATTGCTACCCATGTAAGAGGCTAAGATAATGAAACTGACAATATGTACATGTATATGGTGTGTGTTTGTGTGTATATATATATATATGAATATACTATCCATATATAAATATACATACTCATATATTTGTATAAACATCAGGGAAGCACAGGTATCTGTGCAGCTATATATGTATAGTTTTTCATGTTAATTTTTGGAAATGATATAAAATATACTATAAAAATTTATTCTTTCACCTTCCTTACAACTATACAGTTCCCTTCTTCAAATGTGTATAAATAACAACATATAATGTAAACATCCCATAATTTTTATTTGCAGATTATAAAGTGTGTTTGATTAATCAGTACAAATAATATAAACAACTGAAGTAATGAAAACTAATAATTATAAAATTATAATGTACAAAATAGAAAAAGAGACTCTGACATAATAATAACATAATTAATATTCAACAATCCATGTTAAAGGAACTGCCCACTGGTATAAACACTACAAAACCGAGTGTAAATATACCTCGTATCTGTAACCCCACAAAGTTCTAAAAAAGAAAAAAAAAAAAGGCCTAATGAATTTATCACTTAAAAGGATTTTTGCCCATTCCCATCGGCCCTCCACCTTGCTGTAGCTGTTTCATCATGTTCTCTAGCCCCTTGAAGCCTCCCATTTGCTGCAAGACGCGTGGATCCATCATCTTGGCCATCTGCTGGTTCAGCTGGTTCATCTGGACTTGGTTGATGTTCTTGGACATATCTCCACCTGGGGGGAAATCAGGAGAGAATTGCAATGGATTAAACTTGAATTAAACTGAAGGGAAGAGATATGCAAACCATGTATGTGGAGCTGAGAAACAATGGAGACAACAATTATTCATAATATATGCAAAGCAGAATAATGACAAAAAAAGAATAATAATAACACACAACAGAATAACATGTTAATTAACATATCAAGTCTTTGTATCCTCCCCCTCCCACACACACAAAATAAAAATAGATAGTTGTAAGCTAACCTTTGAAGAGACCCTTCATGCCACCCATCTTCTTGACCATCTGTGCAAACTTGGCATACTGGGTCAGGAGGTCCTTGACTTCGATCTCCATCACGCCAGCTCCTCGGGCGACTCTGCTGATGCGTTCAACCTGCTTCTGGAACAGCTTGTTTCCGTCCAAGCTGTCCAACTCTGGAAAGATGACGGTTGGTTTAAACTTGGTTGCCATAATTTGATTTCATTTGCCAGAACTAAGATAATATTCATCAGCATATCTAGTAAATCTGTATCTGACATCTTAAAAAATAAAAATAAAGAAAATAATGATAAATGAAGCAAATAAGCAACAACAGCAGCATCCTAAACTGAAAATTGCTGATGACCTTACCTTCATCAGTCATACTGTCCATGATTGTCATAAGTCTCTTCAGCCTTGCCATACTCTCCTGCTCTCCACCTTTCGTCAAGAAGTCTGTGCTAAACCCTGGCAACATACCCTGTAGCAAGATTTTCATTTCTTTAGCACCTTGAAGTCATGACAAAATTGAAAATCATAGACCATAAAATTGTAAAATGATTTAAATATACAAAGACAATAACAAAGATGATGAATACAAAGAATTATGTATGTTTTGGAGTATTCTCATTAAGTAGCGGTTAATGACCTTGTATTAAAGTAAAATATCTCAAATAATTAGTTAATCCAGAGACCAGCTTTCTAATCATATTCCTAAATGAATCCTTGACATTCACTCACCATAATCTGTGACATTGGGCCCATCTTTCTCACATTCTGGAACTGTTCGTACATGTCGCGAAGTGTGAAGTGACCATGCTGCAGTTTCTTTATAAGTGCTTCATTATCTTCTAGCTTTAGATCATTAACCTGTATGGAAAGTGACACCAAATTTGTATTACCAGTAGGAAAGATTAATATTAATATTTTCAACCATTAAATAAAATACTATAGAATGTAGGATCATTGATAATGATAATTATGATAGATCTGACAGCAAAAATGATTAAAATAGGTTCATATTCACTTTCATATTCATCTTTCATCAACAAGCATGTTACACACTAATCAAATATGTAAAGATTACCATTTTATGTAAAACATGAAGCAGTCACAAAATACACTACCTTTTCTATAAGTCCTTCTATGTCACCCATTCCCAAGAGCTTAGAAATGAAAGGCTTGGTTTTGAATTCTTCAAAATTGTCAATGTGTTCACCAGTACCTGAAAAGAGAATGTAATTCCTCTTACTACTGATAGAATAGAAATAGGTAAAAATATAGATGAAAGCACACACATTACGAGAATATATAAAAAGTTGTGTCTCTAGTATAGCAAAATACTCATCAACGAAACTTTTACTTCCTTTGTTGACAATCTATTTTAACCAATTACCAACAACAATAATTTCATGTAACATTCAACCAATCACAGATTCATCCAACCAGAATCCTCATACACAAATATGTCACTTACCCAAAACTGCCTTCACTTTGGACCTCAGACTTGTCCTTACCTATGAATATAATGGGGGACTGCGTGGCCGCTACAGCTGAGAGAGCACCACCACCCTTGGCGTGACCGTCTAGCTTGGTGATGATGACAGAACCGACATCGACCTTGTCCTTAAAGGCACGGGCTTGAGACTCGCAAGCTTGACCTATACTGGCATCCATGACGAAGATAATATTGTCGGGTTTCTGTTTTGGGTAAGGAAGATTTCAGGTTGTTTAAAACTGCAACATTTTTTTTCTGTTACTAATATCTCAAAAGAAATCTGCTACTCTATGCATTAGGGAAGTTATTCTATTATACTATTCTTCTCTTTCTGTAATGCATCTTCCCCTTATTTCCTTCCTTTTTCTGAATTCTACAGAATTTCTACATTTGTTAGCTAACATATCTGAAGGTATAAATTATTGCCATATGTAAATATATTTCCAAGCATCATTTTTAAAAGAAAGAGAGCACACATCTATAACTTACACAGGCATTAGAAATCTGCAACATCTCTTCAAACAGCGAATCTTCTTGCTTATGTCTTCCAGAAGTATCAATGATGATGATTTCAAAATTTTCCCTCTTAAACTGTTCCACACCATCCATGGCAATGACGACAGGATCAACTTCAGTGTAACTAAAAGGAAAGGCGCATTACTTACCACATTCAATACAATGTCAAATATTAAAAACTTTAATTGATGTGCCTCCAAAACATATTTTATAGTACAAGCATTTCCGTCTCTACTTGCAACCTGCAACTCATTTCACACTAAAGGAAAAATCTCCCTTACCTGCCGTAGAAAGGAATTCGAGCCTTGGTACAATTCTGCTTAACCTGATCGAAGGCACCGGCACGGAAGGTATCGGCACAGACAAGACACGTTTTCCAACCCTTCTTCATGTAGTAGTATGCAAGCTTTGTACATGTTGTGGTTTTACCTGAACCCTGTTGGTGGAACAGTTAATTAGTAAAAAATACTCTACCATGTTGATAATCCTATGGGAGAAAAATCTTGAATGCACAAACTAGATTAAGTTCAATAAATCTAGTTTGTGCTTTGTGGGTTTTTCTACCAGAATAATCAATATATATGTACACTACAAATGTGGAAGGCATGGGATGGAGGAAAAGAAAGGCAAGAGAAGGGAGAGCAGTGAATGAGATAGGAAACATGACTTATTGAGCAAGAAAAAGTGTTGAATGCATAAGAAAATGAGGTCAGTCATTGAAAATATAAGTAAATGGGTAAAAAAATTTGTGAGTGATTAAGACAATACATCCTTTTATTTGCTTTAACTTCTATTTGTACAGGAAAGTGTGCTGGAGTCATAAACATGGTGGTTGACTTTACACTACACATAACAATCCTATGATGCTTAAGTATATAGTCATGACTATGCTGCCACCTCTAACACAAACTTTACGCAGAACTCACCTGCAGACCGACAAACATAATCACATTCGATCTTCCTTTGCTTGGCACATATGGTTTAACTCCTGGGTCAACAAGCTGAAAGAAAAATAATTTTATGAAGTTAATTATACTTCTTGAAATACACCTCTTCATTTCAGTGCAATACAGAGCCCTGTTGGCTTACAGCACAATAAGATTAAAAGAAATATTTTACTATAAATATATTAGACTACTATTTTGTTTCCCAGCTGTAAATATATATTGCATGTATATTTCTATTTTTATGTAGCTCTAATCAAAGAAAAAATGATGAGGTCCAGGAGAATAAGAAGAAGAAAGAAAAAACAAAAAACAAAAAAACAAAAAAGCGTGGAGATAACTGGAAAATTTACCAAAATTTTTACAATTCTGAACTTTCCTTCCAGCACAAGCCAAGGAATGAGACCTCATACCTTTACAAGCTCCTTAAACACTGTGGTCTGGATCATGCGACGCTTGTTTAGCCCACCGGCCATCTCGTCGAAATCAATGGTCGCCTTGACATTTTCTCTCAGCTGTTTGACGAGCCGGATATTGACGTCGGACTCAAGCAGAGCCAAGCAAATCTCCTTGAGGAGGTCGTTGAGGACATCCTCGTTGATGATTGTGGCATTGTTGAGGGACTTAAGGGCCGAAGTGATCTTGCGGCCCAAGTCGGCTAACACCATCTTGAACTTGGGTCTTTACACGAATAAAATCTGGGGAGAAGCAGCAAATTAAGAGAGTCAGAAAATGCAAAGTAAGAAAAAAATTTGTGTCAGAGCCATCCTAAGAATTAGTATAATTGATATGATTCTTTTCTGTCACTGCTCTGTTTTGTATCAGAATAAAATTACACATGCATATACAGAGATATGCATTTCTCCACATATGCTATGACATTCTTTGCCTCTCAGCACTGCACTACTACCTATAGAACATTCAGTCAAATACATTTGGATCTTCAAGGATCTACATGGCCAAATCTGCGACACTTCTGAGGGATGTGATCTGCTTGACAGTGTAGGTGACTGTCAAGCAGATCTGCCTCATCTTCCCTTTTCCCTGGAAGACTTAATGTCAGTTCCTATATAATTCACTCATATTCTGATGCTGTATCTTGTTACATGTTCATATTTTTTGAAATCTTACAATGTTTAGGCTGTGAAAAATAAATGAAAAAATTAAAATGTCAAATCACCTAAGTTTTCTACCTAATGATGCACTTGTCTTTTAGGAAAGTTACTGTTATAACATAACCCAGCTCTTACTATTACTATCGAAATCAGTGAAGAATCCTTTGGTCAAGAACCATAACTTTCCTACTATAAGTACAGCATCGAAATTCAATTAGGTGATAGAAACCTTTGATATGAACAGGTAAATATGCAAGAGAAACAAGTATAAGATCCTTCTCCTTCTTCAGTTACTATATAAAGTCTCTTCAGATATCTAATGTTGATGAATTTAATCCTTATGTATTCATCTCTATGAAATCTGAACAATCACTCTAAAATCTAAATTCTTAACAGTCCCTCTGTACTTCTAATTATGCTTTTACAAGAGTATCTTCATGTAACTCAAAATGAAAATATTTTTCAATTAACTAAAAAAGAGAATTTATATGATAAAGTAATTCTTATCCTACATCTTTCAGGTAATTGAGAACTTCAAAATTACACCAACTGATACATGTAAAGAAAAATGCCACAAAAATAATAAAAATCAAATGTTGCTAAATCAATGAACCTGAACTGCCAAATGATAATGAAATCACATATCTGAAGGACCATTTCACCTGCAGTCCCCCAATCAACACCTATACCCTTTACCCTTGTCCAGGCTCTGGGCACTGAACCTTAAGCATACATGTTCTGGTACAATAGAGTTTGTAGAAACATTGTTACTCTTTGAATTGCACAAAGCTTTGTGTGGCTAGAATATATATGGTAATTTTCTCGGTCTCTGATAGTGTGAAGACAGCACAAACGTCACAACTACCTTGTATAGTCCTACTGGTTTTACGTTATGACCTAGATTAATTATAAGATTAATATTATCATGTCATATTGGCTCTAAAGAGTCATCATAGAAAAAAATATATGAAAATTAATGTCTGATCCTCTACAGTAACTTGCGAAAAGCTAAATTCTGGACAAAATGTAATCTTTATTACTTCAGATTTCAAAATAAATTAAGAAATGACAAGACTTTCATACATAAAACTTTAACAATTCTATATAGTAGCTTCATCTACCTTCAAGGTAATTTATATGAACCGACCTAA
>NC_091578.1:30299375-30311875 GCF_042767895.1 Penaeus vannamei | reverse complement strand
GAAGGTCCCGTAGCTGATGATGGTGTGGGCGCCGAGGGACAGGAGGGCAATGTCGTTCACAGGGTTCCTCTGGCTTCCTGGAGGAGGAGGAGGAGGAAGGAGGAGGAGGAGGAAGGAGGAGGAGGAGGAAGGAGGAGGAGGAAGAGGAGGAGGAGGAGGAGGAAGGAGGAGAAGAGGAAGGAGGAGGAAGGAGGTGGAAGAGAGAGGAGGAGGAGGAAGGAGGAGGAGGGAGGGAGGGAGGGAGGGAGGAGGAGGAGGGAGGAGGAGGAGAGGAGGAAGGAGGAGGGAGGAGGTGGTGGAGGAGGGTGGGGAGGAGGAGGAGGAGGGAGGAGGAGGAGGAGGGAGGAGGAGGAGGAGGAGAGGAGGAAGGAGGAGGAGGGAGGGAGGGAGGGAGGGAGGAGGGAGGAGGAGGGAGGAGGAAGGAGAGGAGGAGAAGGAGGAAGGAGGAGGAGGAGGGAGGAGGTGAGGAGGAGGAAGGAGGAGGAGGGAGGAAGGAGGAGGGAGGAGGTGGAGGGGAGGAGGAGGGGGGAGGGAGAGGGAGGAGGAGGAGTGGTGGAGGAGGAGGAGGTGGTGGAGGGGAGAGGAGGAGAGGGTGAGGGAGGAGGAGGAGGAGAGGAGGAGGAGGAGGAGGAGGAGAGGAGGAGGAGGTGGAGGAGGGAGGAGGAAGGAGGAAGGGAGGAGGTGGAGGAGGGAGGAAGGAGGGGTGGGAGGAGGAGGAGGAAGGGAGGGTTAGGAGGAGGAGGAGGAGGAAGGAGGAGAGGAGGTGGAGGAGGAGGAAGAGGAGGAGGAGACGAGGAGGAGGAGGAGGAGAAGGAGGAAGGAGGAGGAGGAGGAGGAGGAAGGAGGAGGAGGAGGAAGGAGGAGGTGTGGGAGGAGGAGAGGAGGTGGTGGAGGAGGAAGGAGGAGGAGGAGGAGGAGGAGAGGAGGAAGGAGGTGGAGGAGGAAGGGGAGAGGAGGAGGAGGAGGAGGAGGAGGAGGTGGAGGAGGAAGGAGGAAGGAGGGAGGGAGGAAGGAGGAGGGAGGGAGGAGGAAGAAGAAGGAGGAGGAGGAGGAGGAAGGAGGGAGGAAGGAGGAGGAAGGAGGAGGTGGAGGAGGTAGGTGGAGGAGGAGGAGGAGGAGGGAGGAGGAGGAGGAGGAGGGAGAAGGAGGACGAGGAAGAGGAGGAGGAGGAAGGGAGGAGGAAGGAGGAGGAGGAGGAAGGAGGAGGGAGGAGGAGGAAGGAGGAGGAGGAGGGAGGGAGGGAGGGAGAGGGGATGGAGGAGGGAGGAGGAGGAAGGAGGAGGAGGAGGAGGAAGGAGGAGGAGGAGGAGGAGGAGGAGGAGGAAGGGAGGATGGTGGAGGGAGGGAGGGAGGGAGGAGGAGGAAGGAGGAAGAGGAGGAAGGAAGGAGGAAGGAGGAGGAGGGAGGAGGAGGAAGAGGAGGAGGAAGGAGGAGGGAGGGAGGCAGGAGGAGGAGGTGGAGAGGGAGGAGGGAGGAGGAGGAGGAGGAAGGAGGAGGAGGAGGGAGGAGGAGGAAGAAGGAGGAGGAGGAGAGAGGAAGGAGGAGGAGGAAGGAGGAGGAGGAGGGAGGAAGGAGGAGAAAACTTGAGGCATTTCCTGTGAATGGGTGTTTGGGTTGTTGACGAGTGGGGGGGGGGGGTAGCGTATGGAGGGGGGGGGTCGAGTGTGCATTTTTTTGTGTTTGGTTTGGAGAGATTTTTTGTTCTTTTGTCTTCGTATTAGTTTACCTGTCTGTGTACGTGCATATCTCTCTCTCTCTCTCTCTCTTCTATTTCTCGTCTCTCTCTCTCTCTCTCCCTCTCTTTCTCGCTTACTCGCTCTCTCTCTCTCTCTCTCTCTCTCTCTCTCTCTCTCTCTCTCTCTCTCTCTCTCTTTCCTCCCCTCTCTCTCTCCTCCCTCTCTCTCTCTCTCCCTCCCTCCCTCTCTCCCTCCCTCCCTCACTCTCCCTCTCCCTCCCTCCCTCCCCTCCCTCCTCTCTCCCTCCCTCTCTCTCTCTCTCTCTCTCTCTCTCTCTCTCTCTCTCTCTCTCTCTCTCTCTCTCTCTCTCTCTCTCTCTCTCTCTCTCTCTCTCTCTCCCTCCCTCCCTCCCTCCCTCCCTCCCTCTCTCTCTCTCTCTTTCTCTCTCCCTCTCTCTCTCTCTCTCTCTCTCTCTCTCTCTCTCTCTCTCTCTCTCTCTCTCTCTCTCTCTCTCTCTCTCTCTCTCTCCCCTCCCTCTCTCCCCTCCCTCTCTCCCTCTCTCCCTCTCTCCTCTACCTCTCCCTCTCCCTCTCTCCCTCTCTCCCTCCCTCCCACCCACCCTCTCTCCCTCACGCCCTCTCTCCCACCCTCCCTCTCTCCCTCGCTCCCATCTCTCTCTCCCTCGCTCCCTCCCTCCCTCTCTCCCTCCCTCCCTCTCTCCCTCTCCCTCTCTCTCTCTCCCTCTCTCTCTCTCTCTCTCTCCCTCTCTCTCTCTCTCCCTCCCTCTCTCTCTCTCCCTCCCTCTCTCTCTCTCTCCCTCCCTCTCTCTCCCTCCCTCTCTCTCTCTCCCTCCCTCTCCTCTCTCTCCCTCCCTCTCTCTCTCTCTCCCTCCCTCTCTCTCTCTCTCTCTCCACTCCCTCTCTCTCTCTCTCCCTCCCTCTCTCTCTCTCTCCCTCCCTCTCTCTCTCTCTCCCTCCCTCTCTCTCTCTCTCTCTCTCTCTCTCTCTCCCTCCCTCTCTCTCTCTCTCCCTCCCTCTCTCCCTCTCTCTCTCTCTATGAGTGTGTGCGTAGTGAAACTCTACCTATTTTTTATATAACTTCTCTAAGAAAGGTCAACACACATTTATTTTTTTTCTTCTAATATTAATATCACTATTTTTATGATCCGGTTCGAGATTGAGAATGACATTTTTCATTTGATTGCAAATGCAGTCAGTCGTTTGATACAAGTGTCGCAGATTTCAGTAAGTAAGCAAGTAAATAATTATTTCAGTAAGTAAGCAAGTAAATAATTATTTCAGTAAGTAAGCAAGTAAATAATTATTTCAGTAAGTAAGCAAGTAAATGATTATTTCAGTAAGTAAGCAAGTAAATAAGTAAAGTAGGCAGATATGTAAGTAAGTAGGACGTGTTTAGACGCAAGATTTCAAAAGGAAAAAAAATTATATATACATATGTGTGTGTAAATAACATATAAATAAAGATAGGATGGCAGTAAACGACATGAACACACGAGGCACATACTGGCACTTGGCACTGGATCGAATTCTGTTCGGTAGTTGCATATGCTGGATTTGTACGTATGTGTTGTATTACTATGAGGTGAAAGTACCTGCAGACGCACTAATGTAGTTAAGTACAAAGGATGTTTTTTACATTTACATACTGTGTACACTGATAAACTGTGATAGATGATATACACGCACATGCACATACACACACGCATACAAACACACACACACACACACACACACACACACACACACACACACACACACACACACACACACACACACACACACACACACACACACACACACACACATACTGTAAACATGTATGTATATATGTATATACAAGTAAATATTAAACAAATCTGATATCAGTGTGTGGTTGGTGACAAAATAGAATGAATTAAAATAGTTTTTTTCCAAGTGAAGAAATAAGAATTAATTATGGTTTTCCAAATTAACTTGCCAGCAATATGAATAATGTATGTAATAGCAGAGAGAGAGAGAGAGAGAGAGAGAGAGAGAGAGAGAGAGAGAGAGAGAGAGAGAGAGAGAGAGAGAGAGAGAGAGAGAGAGAGAGAGAGAGAGAGAGAGAGAGAGAGAGAGAGAGAGAGAGAGAGATAAGAGAGGGAGGGAGGGAGATGAGAGAGATGAAGACAGATGAGAGAGAGACAGATGAGAGAGAGACAGATGAGAGAGAGACAGATGAGAGAGAGACAGAGAGAGAGAGAGAGAGAGAGAGAGAGAGAGAGAGAGAGAGAGAGAGAGAGAGAGAGAGAGAGAGAGAGAGAGAGAGAGAGAGAGAGACAGATGAGAGAGAGACAGATGAGAGAGAGACAGATGAGAGAGAGACAGATGAGAGAGAGACAGATGAGAGAGAGACAGAGAGAGAGAGAGAGAGAGAGAGAGAGAGAGAGAGAGAGAGAGAGAGAGAGAGAGAGAGAGAAAGGAGAGAGATAAGAGAGAGGGAGAAGAGATGAGAGAGAGGGAGAGAGATGAGAGAGAAGGGAGAGAGATGAGAAGAGAGAGGGAGAGAGATGATGAGAGAGAGGGAGAGAGATGAGAGAGAGGGAGAGAGATGAGAGAGAGGGAGAGAGATGAGAGAGAGGGAGAGAGATGAGAGAGAGGGAGAGAGATGAGAGAGAGACAGATGAGAGAGAGAGAGAGAGAGAGAGAGAGAGAGAGAGAGAGAGAGAGAGAGAGAGAGAGAGAGAGAGAGAGAGAGAGAGAGAGAGAGAGAGAGAGGAGAGAGAGAGGGAAGAGAGAGAGACAGAGAGAGACAGAGAGAGAGACAGAGAGAGACAGAGAGAGAGAGAGAGACAGAGAGAGAGAGAGAGAGAGAGAGAGAGAGAGAGAGAGAGAGAGAGAGAGAGATGAGAGAGAGATGAGAGAGAGAGATGATGAGATAGAGAGAGAGAGAGATGAGAGAGAGAGAATCAGAAAGAGAAGAAAGAGATAGAGAGAGAGACAGATACAGACAAATAGAATGAGACAGACACACAATCAGAGACCAAAAGACAAAAATAAAGACAAAATGAGACTAAAAAACAAAATAGAGAAAGAGAATACGAAACAACGAAAGATTTAAAAAAAAAGAGAAATCAGAGAAAAAAAAAATAGAAGTCAAGACACGAATTCGTAACAATGAAACTTCATCACCACCAATATTACTAGATGGTCCTTACTCACCTGCAACCACCACATCACCACCTTCCAACACCTTGCGGCACCACCAGTGGTCGTCACTCACCACCACGAACACAGGATTCACCACTCTGAGGAAACAGGCAACAGCGTGAGGAATGTCGGGAAACAGAATAACATTGTCGGGAAACAGAATAACAAAAGGAAACAGAATAACAAAGGGAAACAGAATAACAAAAGGAAACAGAATAACAAAAGAAAACAGAATAACATTGTCGGGAAGCAGAATAACAAAAGGAAACAGAATAACAAAGGAAACAGAATAACAAAAGGAAACAGAATAACAAAAGGAAACAGAATAACAAAAGGAAACAGAATAACAAAGGAAACAGAATAACAAAAGGAAACAGAATAACAAAAGAAAACAGAATAACATTGTCGGGAAACAGAATGACAAAAGGAAACAGAATAACAAAAGGAAAGAGAATAACATTGTCGGGAAACAGAAATAACAACAGGTAACAGAATAATATTGTCGGGAAACAGAATAACAAAAGGAAACAGAATAACAAAAGGAAACAGAATAACAAAAGGAAACAGAATAACAAAAGAAAAAAGAATAACAAAGGGAAACAGAATAACAAAAGGAAACAGAATAACAAAGAGAAACAGAATAACAAAAGAAAACAGAATAACAAAAGAAAACAGAATAACATTGTCGGGAAACAGAATAACAAAACGAAACACAATAACAAAAGCAAAAAGAATAACAAGAAAGAGAATAACAAGGAAACAGAATAACAAAAGGAAACAGAGAATAACAAAAGGAAACAGAATAACAAAAGGAAACAGAATAACAAAAGGAAACAGAATAACAAAGGGAAACAGAATAACAAAAGGAAGAGAATAACAAAAGGAAACAGAATAAAAAAGGGAAACAGAATAACAAAAGGAAACAGAATAACAAAAGAAAACAGAATAACATTGTCGGGAAACAGAATAACAAAAGAAAACAGAATAACATTGTCGGGAAACAGAATAACAAAAGAAAACAGAATAACATTGTCGGGAAACAGAATAACAAAAGGAAACAGAATAACATTGTCGGGAAACAGAATAACAAAGGGAAACAGAATAACAAAAGGAAACAGAATAACAAAAGAAAACAGAATAACATTGTCGGGAAACAGAATAACAAAAGAAAACAGAATAACATTGTCGGGAAACAGAATAACAAAAGGAAACAGAATAACATTGTCGGGAAACAGAATAACAAAAGGAAACAGAATAACAAAAGGAAACAGAATAACAAAAGGAAACAGAATAACAAAAGGAAACAGAATAACAAAAGGAAACAGAATAACAAAAGGAAACAGAATAACAAAAGGAAACAGAATAACAAAAGGAAACAGAATAACAAAGGGAAACAGAATAACAAAAGGAAACAGAATAACAAAAGAAAACAGAATAACATTGTCGGGAAGCAGAATAACAAAAGGAAACAGAATAACATTGTCGGGAAACAGAATAACAAAAGGAAACAGAATAACAAAAGGAAACAGAATAACAAAAGGAAACAGAATAACAAAAGGAAACAGAATAACAAAAGGAAACAGAATAACAAAAGGAAACAGAATAACAAAAGGAAACAGAATAACAAAAGGAAACAGAATAACAAAAGAAAACAGAATAACATTGTCGGGAAACAGAATAACAAAAGGAAACAGAATAACAAAAGGAAACAGAATAACAAAAGGAAACAGAATAACATTGTCGGGAAACAGAATAACAAAAGGAAACAGAATAACAAAAGGAAACAGAATAACAAAAGGAAACAGAATAACAAAAGGAAACAGAATAACAAAAGGAAACAGAATAACAAAAGGAAACAGAATAACAAAAGGAAACAGAATAACAAAGGGAAACAGAATAACATTGTCGGGAAACAGAATAACAAAAGGAAACAGAATAACAAAAGGAAACAGAATAACAAAAGGAAACAGAATAACATTGTCGGGAAACAGAATAACAAAAGGAAACAGAATAATATTGTCGGGAAACAGAATAACAAAAGGAAACAGAATAACAAAAGGAAACAGAATAACAAAAGGAAACAGAATAATATTGTCGGGAAACAGAATAACAAAAGGAAACAGAATAACAAAAGGAAACAGAATAACAAAAGGAAACAGAATAACAAAAGGAAACAGAATAACAAAAGGAAACAGAATAACAAAAGGAAACAGAATAACAAAGGGAAACAGAATAACAAAGGGAAACAGAATAATATTGTCGGGAAACAGAATAACAAAAGGAAACAGAATAACAAAAGGAAACAGAATAACAAAAGGAAACAGAATAACATTGTCGGGAAACAGAATAACAAAAGGAAACAGAATAATATTGTCGGGAAACAGAATAACAAAAGGAAACAGAATAACAAAAGGAAACAGAATAACAAAAGGAAACAGAATAACAAAAGGAAACAGAATAACAAAAGGAAACAGAATAACAAAAGGAAACAGAATAACAAAAGGAAATAGAATAACAAAAGGAAACAGAATAACAAAAGGAAACAGAATAACAAAAGGAAACAGAATAACAAAAGGAAACAGAATAACAAAAGGAAACAGAATAACAAAAGGAAACAGAATAACAAAAGGAAACAGAATAACAAAAGGAAACAGAATAACAAAGGGAAACAGAATAATATTGTCGGGAAACAGAATAACAAAAGGAAACAGAATAACAAAAGGAAACAGAATAACAAAAGGAAACAGAATAACAAAAGGAAACAGAATAACAAAGGGAAACAGAATAACAAAAGGAAACAGAATAATATTGTCGGGAAACAGAATAACAAAAGGAAACAGAATAACAAAAGGAAACAGAATAACAAAAGGAAACAGAATAACATTGTCGGGAAACAGAATAACAAAAGGAAACAGAATAACAAAAGGAAACAGAATAACAAAAGGAAACAGAATAACATTGTCGAGAAACAGAAATAACAACAGAATAAAAGTGGGATAGTAAACAATGGTAGAGAGTCTTTGGTGATAGATATAAAGTGATGGGATTGTGGGATACTTATAAGTTATAGATAGTTATAGAATAGTTATATCTGAAAATATATAGCTATGGAATAGTTATATCTGAAAATATATAGTTATCGAATAGTTTATAAGTGAAAATGTATAGTTATGTAATAGTTATAAGTAAAAATATATATTTATAGTGTACTTAAAAGTGAAAATTTATAGTTATGGAATAATTATAAGTGAGAATAAAATTAATGTGTCAACAAGTGATATCAATTGCAGGAAAAAGCTGTTCAAATTCCATGAGAAGGTAATTTTGATAATCCATTACTAATTAATTACAATGGATATGAATAATTATTATATAACATTGCCAGTTATACTGAATTATTCCTTTTACGATTAAGACTAACTATAATGAAAATGTAAAATTTCGAAATAACTCACGAGGTACAAAATTTTACATACGCAATCCCTTTGAAATCATGATTTTATACACTTGTTCACTTAATCCTTTTCTCGCATCATCGGTCTAGCAATATCATCTATAAATATATTCATGTGTCACTTGATTTATTTGAGTTTCTTTACATATTCATACATTATGATAATTTTCCAATTTATCTATTGTCTTTTTTCTTTCTATATATTTTTTCAATTTATAAAAGCTATCAGACAACCAATATATTTATCGCTAAGTTCGTTTCTAAAGTTAAAATTATCTCATTATGACAACAAGCATATCCTGTTCTAATAGAGCACATTAGCAATTGAAAATAGATGGAAAAACAGGTGCAACTTTTTATAACAAGGTCAGAGATAATTTGTACGTATATTCATATATTTCTTTTAGTATGAACATATGCGTCTACATTTCTGTCTATCTATTTGTCTCTCTGTATATCTTATCTATTCGTTTATCTTCATATTTTTTATATCTTTTTGTCTCTCTATCTGTCTGTCTATCTGCCTAACTATTTTGTATCTATTTATCTATCTATTTAATCACCCATCCATCTATCCATCTATCAGTTTATCTATGTATCAGTCTATCTAATTATGTATCTGTCAATCCACCCACCCATCCATCTATCAATTCATTCATCTATCTATCTATCTGTCAATATCTATCCATCATCCCCCCCACTTCCATATGTTTCTTTGTCTGTCTAACTATCCATCCATTCTTCCATCTGCATATCTATCCGTCTATCCATTCATACATTCATTCATCTATCTGTATCTATCTATATATCCATCCATCCATCTGTCTATTTATCCACCTATTCATCTATCTTTCTATCCATCTACCGATGTCTATCTCTCGTTCTCTCTCTCTCTCTCTCTCTCTGTCTCTCTCTCTCTCTCTCTCTCTCTCTCTCTATCTCTATCTCTCTCTTACTATCTATCAATCAGTCTATCTATCTATCATCCTATCTATCTATCTGTCTATCAGTCCATCTATCTATCTATCAGTCCATCTATCTATCAGTCCATCTATCTATCTATCAGTCCATCTATCTATCTATCTATCAGTCCATCTATCTATCTATCTATCAGTCCATCTATCTATCTATCTATCAGTCCATCTATCTATCTATCTATCAGTCCATCTATCTATCTATCAGTCCATCTATCTATCTATCTTTCTATCAGTCCATCTATCCATCTATTTATCTATCAGTCCATCTATCCATCTATCTATCTATCAGTCCATCTATCCATCTATCTATCTATCAGTCCATCTATCCATCTATCAGTCCATCTATCCATCTATTTATCTATCAGTCTATCTATCCATCTGTTTATCTATCAGTCCATCTGTCCATCTATTTATCTATCAGTCCATCTATACATCTATCTATCAGTCCATCTATCCATCTATTTATTTATCAGTCCATCTATCCATCTATTTATCTATCATTCCATCTATCCATCTATTTATCTATCAGTCCATCTATCCATCTATTTATCTATCAGTCCATCTATCCATCTATTTATCTATCAGTCCATCTATCCATCTATTTATCTATCAGTCCATCTATCCATCTATCAGTCCATCTATCCATCTATTTATTTATCAGTCCATCTATCCATCTATCTTTCTATCAGTCCATATATTTATCTATCAGTCTATCTATCCATCTAATTATCTATCAGTCCATATATCCATCTATCTTTCTATCAGGCTATCTATTTATCTATCAGTCTATCTATCCATCTATTTATCTATCAGTCCATCTATCCACCTATTTAGCTATCAGTCCATCTATCCATCTATTTATCTATCAGTCCATCTATCCATCTATCAGTCCATCTATTTATCTATCAGTCCATCTATCCATCTATTTATCTATCAGTCCATCTATCCATCTATTTATCTATCAGTCCATCTATCCATCTATTTATCTATCAGTCCATCTATCCATCTATCAGTCCATCTATCCATCTATTTATCTATCAGTCCATCTATCCATCTATCTATCAGTCCATCTATCCATCTATTTATCTATCAGTCCATCTATCCATCTATTTATCTATCAGTCCATCTATCCATCTATTTATCTATCAGTCCATCTATCCATCTATCTATCTATCAGTCCATCTATCCATCTATTTATCTATCAGTCCATCTATCCATCTATTTATCTATCAGTCCATCTATCCATCTATCAGTCCATCTATCCATCTATTTATCTATCAGTCCATCTATCCATCTATCAGTCCATCTATCCATCTATTTATCTATCAGTCCATCTATCCATCTATTTATCTATCAGTCCATCTATCCATCTATTTATCTATCAGTCCATCTATCCATCTATTTATCTATCAGTCCATCTATCCATCTATTTATCTATCAGTCCATCTATCCATCTATTTATCTATCTATCCATCTATTTATCTATCAGTCCATCTATCCATCTATTTATCTATCAGTCCATCTATCCATCTATTTATCTATCAGTCCATCTATCCATCTATCAGTCCATCTATCCATCTATTTATCTATCAGTCCATCTATCCATCTATTTATCTATCAGTCCATCTATCCATCTATTTATCTATCAGTCCATCTATTTATCTATCAGTCCATCTATCCATCTATCAGTCCATCTATCCATCTATTTATCTATCAGTCCATCTATCCATCTATTTATCTATCAGTCCATCTATCCATCTATTTATCTATTAGTCCATCTATTTATCTATCAGTCCATCTATCCATCTATCAGTCCATCTATCCATCTATTTATCTATAAGTCCATCTATCCATCTATTTATCTATCAGTCCATCTATCCATCTATCAGTCCATCTATCCATCTATCTATCAGTCCATCTATCCATCTATTTATATATCAGTCCATCTATCCATCTATTTATATATCAGTCCATCTATCCATCTATTTATCTATCAGTCCATCTACCATCTATTTATCTATCAGTCCATCTATCCATCTATTTATCTATCAGTCCATCTATCCATCTATCAGTCCATCTATCCATCTATTTATCTAACAGTCCATCTATCCATCTATTTATCTATCAGTCCATCTATCCATCTATCAGTCCATCTATTTATCTATCAGTCCATCTATCCATCTATCTATCTATCAGTCCATCTATCCATCTATTTATATATCAGTCCATCTATCCATCTATTTATATATCAGTCCATCTATCCATCTATCTATCTATCAGTCCCTCTACCCATCTATCAGTCCATCTATCCATCTATTTATCTATGTCCATCTATTTATCTATCAGTCCATCTATCCATCTATTTATCTATCAGTCCATCTATTTATCTATCAGTCCATCTATCCATCTATTTATCTATCAGTCCATCTATCCATCTATTTATCTATCAGTCCATCTATCCATCTATTTATCTATCAGTCCATCTATCCATCTATCAGTCCATCTATCCATCTATTTATCTATCAGTCCATCTATCCATCTATTTATCTATCAGTCCATCTATCCATCTATTCATCCATCTATTTATCTATCAGTCCATCTATCCATCTATCAGTCCATCTATCCATCTATCTATAAGTCCATCTATCCAACTATTTATCTATCAGTCCATCTATCCATCTATTTATCTATCAGTCCATCTATCCATCTATTTATCTATCAGTCCATCTATCCATCTATTTATCTATCAGTCCATCTATCCATCTATTTATCTATCAGTCCATCTATCCATCTATTTATCTATCAGTCCATCTATCCATCTATTTATCTATCAGTCCATCTATTTATCTATCAGTCCATCTATCCATCTATTTATCTATAAGTCCATCTATCCATCTATTTATCTATCAGTCCATCTATCCATCTATTTATCTATCAGTCCATCTATCCATCAGTCCATCTATTTATCTATCAGTCCATCTATCCATCTATTTATCTATCAGTCCATCTATCCATCTATTTATCTATCAGTCCATCTATCCATCTATTTATCTATCAGTCCATCTATCCATCTATTTATCTATCAGTCCATCTATCCATCAGTCCATCTATTTATCTATCAGTCCATCTATCCATCTATTTATCTATCAGTCCATCTATCCATCTATTTATCTATCAGTCCATCTATCCATCTATTTATCTATCA
>NC_091578.1:30269375-30294375 GCF_042767895.1 Penaeus vannamei | reverse complement strand
TTACATTTGAATTGCATATTAGGAATATGGCCCGGGAAATTTCAACTAAGGCATCATTCGCAAGTACAAGAAAATCTATGAAAAATTACTTGTAGATGCTTCTTTTTTATTCTGCCTCATTTTAAGTTTTGTTCTCCTGTGTGGTTATCTGATGCAGATTCACACTTAAGACTGCTTGGTCGTTCTGATAATAATGATATAATAAAAATAATAATAACAACAACAATAATGATAATAATGGTAACTAATAATAATGACAATAATAACGACAGCAATATTAATGATAATAAGGACAATAATAAAAATGATGATACTGATGAGTGATAATGATAATAACAATGATAACACTAAGAATAATATTAATAATTATAATAGGTGATGCTGAAATATGCAGAGATATGGTTTTAATGGAAATGTGTTTATGGTTTGTTACCAGCATGTCGTTTTATTTTTCTATAGTAAACAAATCTTTTGGATATTTTATGCAATTGTTCAGATTTTTTCTTCCATGATTAAAGCCAATAATGTGTTGTTTAGAATTATAATGAATCAGAAATCCGTTTTTAATTCTTCGTCTAAGGTGATAGTGTTTTGTACATTTCTTCGCTAAGAGACGTATAAAAAAAAAAATGGACCAACGGACCCTCCTTCCAAAAATAAAGTTTAATAACTTTAAAGATTTTTTTTCCTGTTACTGTAGTTGTGTTTCTCTGTACCAGATCGAATAAGAATCCATATATCTGACAGTTCAGTGAAAAGGTGCATTTAACAAGTTATCTTTTGCTAGTTCTCACTGATTAAGTTAGCTGGTGTTTCCATATTATTCCGCGCTTGATAAACCTTGAAATGATTATTCACGAATGATTTAATGTGTCTCATGTTTGCAAGTCATGCAAGCCCTAATATTCAGCGAGTCTTTTACTTTGGCAGATGCTTATTTTACAGATGGAGGTGTTTTAAAGCTTTCCCTAATACGGTATTTTAGGGACAGGATCATCTAAAACAGAAACACGTACCTTCCTGAGGAACGGGATCGATGTGGAAGTTCTTCGGCAGAGGGAGACAGTTAGCCGATTTATTAATCCACTCCGCTACGGATTTCGGCTTCGATGTGGCTGACTTTTGGGCGCTCGTCTGTCGTGTTGTCAGTGTTGTCAGATTCGATTTTCTTTCGGAGGTTTTCTCTACAACTTCTGGGGGCTTGAGGGTTTTCTCTGGTGTCTTTGGGGGTTCCGGTTTCAGTTCTGGAGGCTGTGGTACATTCTTTGTCATCGGAGGAGGAGGTTCTGGAGGCGCAGGAACTTGTGCTTGTGACTCCGATGGTTCCAGGGTCTTCGCCGGTGGTTCAAGGACTTTCCCCTGTGGTTCTGGAGGCTGTTGGACCTGAGCTTTTGCCTCGCCCTGCCCCTGGATTTGTCTAGGTTTCTCGTCCTTTCCGCCGTACGCACCCATGAGGGCCTCCTCCGCGTCAGACAGTGATTTCTTGCCAACCGCCTTCTCGCTATCATCTTTATCTCCCGCCTTGCTGTGTTGGGGGTTCGGGTCTTGTCTCACCTCGAGGACGAAACCGTAGAAGTTGACCACGAACACCAGGGACAACGTTGAGATCAAGAGCAACGTCGTGAACAGGCGGTGGAGGTTGCAGCGATTCCCTACCATTGTCGCGAGGGGGTTGTAAACACGGTGATAGTTATGTGGAAAGGCCGTTTTTTTAACCTTTTTACACCATAATCGTCTATCCCAGTTCAGTTCAAGGGACGTTACACATTTTTTCTACTTAATATTGTGGTCACTGATCTTCAGAAAGATATATTACTGATGGGCGGGTGATTTCACATTTCAAATTTCCTGTATGGGAGTTTGTTATTACAGCTGACAGCATTCAAGAGAGAATTTTTATCAATTTAAATCGCTATACTTTTTTTTTATCACTTTTACTGGTTTTCGTTGTGACTGTTCATGGTGTTCTTATTTTGAATATTTGTATGAATATCAGAATTATCGTTTTGATTGATGTTATCAGTGATTATTATCATTCTTTCGTTCATATTTTGGTTGTGAATGCTACTCTCATTATTACTTCTTTAATATTATTACTTCAAATATGTTTATTACTTCGGTTATGTTTTTGGTAGCGTTGGTTAGTTAGTTTGTACGTTGGTTAGCAGTATAAGTCTTGAAGTTATGAACATATTTTTAGATTCATTAAAATTGCAAGATATGGACAACTTCAACTTTTTGGCGCTTGGATTATTAGTAGTAGTATTATAATCATTTTATTATCATAATTATTATTATAATAATGATTATTAGTAGTATTACTATTATCAATATCATTATTATTACTTTATTATCATCATTATTACTATTATTATAATAATAATTAATTATCAATATCATTATTATTACTTTATTATCATCATTATTACTATTATAATAATAATAATTAATCATTCTTATGTAAATCACCAAGTGCAAATATTCTTATTGTATCAGTGACCCCATTGCCTTGGCGGAGGTATGCGCGCTCCAAGTGCCTCCAGATATTATTGCAATCATCTTCATTATCAACATTATTAACAAAAGAGGCAATATATCAGTAATATTAGTAGTTTCTGTATTAGTTCGTAAAAATATCATCATTATCATTGTTATTATCAATTATCATCATCATCATCATCATCATCATCATCACCTTATTAGCAACATTATTGTCAGTATGATAACAGCAATTACATTGACGTTGATGAGGATGATGATAATGATAAAATTAACAATGATTATGATAATTAGTAATTGTAATAATGGTAATGACAGTGATAATGGATGATAATGATAGTAACTTTAATAATAATAATAACTATAATGATGCTTAAAAAATGATAATGAATGATAATGATAACAATGACGATTATAATAATAATGATGATAACGATAATGAGGATAATAATGATTTCAACCATGATAATGATTATGATAATAAAGATGATTATGATAATAGTAATAATAACAATAATAAATCTAATGATAATAATAATGATTATGATAATGGTGAATATAATGATAATGATGATAATAATGATAATAATAATAAAGATAAGTGATAATGATAATCATTATTATCATAATGACCATGATCATAAAAAATGATAATAAAATGATGTAATGATGATATAGATGATGAGGATGATAAAGATAATACCGATATTAATAATGATCATAATAAGGATAATAATAATGATGATAGCAACAGGAACAACAACAAAAATAATAAGAACAATAATGGTAATAGTAATGGTAACGATGCTATTAATAATTGTTATCACTTACTACTAGTCATTATGTATTCTTATTAATCTCGTCATCATAATCATTAACATTATTGTTCATTAAGTATTTTTTATTAATCTCGTCAATATTGATATCATAATCATTAACATCATTGTCATCGATAACATTATTAAATTACCGATTACAAAGATTTCTCTGAAGAGATTAAAAGGTCTAATGAAAATTAATTTTGTTACTAAAGAAAACGGGAAAATGGCGCGTTGGAATTCTGGTAACACTGCTCAAATTATCTTTCGAATTACGGAGAGAAACTTTTCTTTTCCTTTTTTTCTTAATCGTTTTCTTACAAAAAAAGTTTTACAACACTTTATTATTTCACACTTCTTTAAATTTTACTAGGTTTTACTAATTCACACAATTTTTCTATTTGACTATTTTTTTCTCAATTTTACAAGACTTCACTATTTCACAATCCCTAAACACAGGTACAGTTAATCCACCATTGATCACAAGCCTAGAAAGAAATACTGGAGTCCCATCACTGTTAAGGTGCCGTCACACTAGTACTTTTTCCATCATTTTTTTTTTTTTCTGAAATTTTGTCCATTTTTGAGCGAATTGTCGATTCTCCAGTCAGACGATAATGATCGTTTCCGTTTGAAACCTTTCCGTCAACTTTTTCAGCCAAGCATAGTCAGATCAAGAGCTATATTCGAGAATGTTTGTATTTATGTTAAATAAAATTGTCAAAAAATTGACGGAACAAGTGCTAGTGTGACAGCACCATTAGGAATTTGAGGCTTCGTGAGTGTGGACGAGGTAGTAGATTCGCGACGGTACCCAGTTCCTCTCTCCTCATTTTTTTTCTTCCGTTTCAAGACCTTCGTGGTTGTGAGTCTTTATATCTACCAGTTTTTACTCAGTTTCATTACTTCTTTCAGTCTTCATTTATTTATTTTCCTTCTTTCTTGCTTTATTCATTTTCCTTCCTTCTTTTTATTTATTTATTCATTCAGTACGTATTATGGTCATCTCCACTGACTCTTTTCCTGCGATTTCTTCCATCCGTCGACAGTAAAGTGTGTGGAAAAAATGGAATACAACCCATAAAAACAACTTTGTAAATTAATTGTTGAATGATAAATGAATAAATGAATAATCAAGCAAATGAATAACTGTAAAGATGAATAATTGATTAAAAAAAAAAGGTCTGTTAAACACGTCGTTTCGAGTTAAATTAGACAGCTCTTCATTCGGAAACAACAAAACATTAAATTTTCTTCCTTTATCAAGTTCCCACACAATAAAATCACTTATTTCTCCTTCTCGATTTATGTATTTATTCCACGACCGTCTATGCATCTCAGTAACACCCCCATTGAACAGTGATAACGCCGAAACAACAGTACTGAACGCCATAACAAGGGTTCCGGTATAAATAAAGCGCATTTTCTAACACTATAGTCATACCGGAGTCAGAGGAGGAACTGGACAGACTGACGGACCGAAAAAGCTATACCGAGCATGTGTGTGGACCGAGTGTGGGGGGGGGTGGGGGTCAAGGTGAGGGGATAAGGGGGAGGGGGGTATGTGGGGAAGTGAGGGGAAATGGGGTAAATTGATGAAAAATAAGGATAAAGGGTAAAGAGAATAGGGGCGAGGAGAGGGGAAATATCTGAAGGGGGTTTGGTAGAAGAAGAAGGGGGCTGGAAAGGGAAATGAAGAAAGTTGGAGAGAAACGAAAGAACACTGAGATATATATAAGGATGAGGAGAATGTTGAATGGAGAAATGACAACTGTGGTTGAAAACAAAGAAAGATTTGAAAACAAAAACGAAAACAAAAGAAGAATGAAAAAAAGGAAAACGGGGAAAAGAGAAATTACAAAGAAAGGGGAGGATGCAACGTACACTTAGAAGAGGTGGAGAAGGGGATACCCGTATAGTGGAGAGTGGGAGGGGGGGGGTAGAGGGGGGAGGTATGGTGGGTGTCTCGACCGCAACGATATTTAACCTCATTACCATAAAATATGACAGACAGGTGTTCACAACCTCGTGCGTGGTCTTGTAATGACCAAGAACCACAAGTTTGAATTTTAGCTCATGTCCACCTCAGCTGCCAAGTCGAAAATCAGCATGTAAGGTCCAAAGGCTAAAGAGTAGCACAGAAAAGGCGACCGAAATGGCTGTTTTTCTTCTTCCCGGGCCCACACTTTCACCGAAAACGTCTGTGGATTTCCCGGGCCCACACTTTCACCGAAAACGTCCGTGGACTTCCCGGGCCCACACTTTCACCGAAAACGTCCGTGGACTTCCCGGGCCCACACTTTCACCGAAAACGTCCGTGGACTTCCCGGGCCCACACTTTCACCGAAAACGTCCGTGGACTTCCCGGGCCCACACTTTCACCGAAAACGTCCGTGGACGATGGCGAGAAGATGAGTTGCCAGTTCTCGATTTTAGAAGTTTAATATTCATGTGCAATGATGATAATATACGTAAATGGAATTAAAATGAAAAAGATTAACTACAGGCGGAAAACAGACCTTTATGTTAATCTATTTGTATGGTATAAGTGCGTGGAGATTTCTTTTGCCATGCTCAAATGAGTGGAGTAGAAAAAAAAAAAAAAACATGTTAAAAGTGATGAAATAATATGAAAAATGAAGATGAGAGTCTCATGTCCCCTTTCTCTCTCTCTCTCTCTCTCTCTCTCTCTCTCTCTCTCTCTCTCTCTCTCTCTCTCTCTCTCTCTCTCTCTCTCTCTCTCTCTCTCCCCGCCTCTCTTATTTGCAGTTAGGTATTTTTTCTCGAAAAGGAAAAGCGAGATTTGGGAAAAGGGTATTTTCGCGTGGCTGAAAAAAGTTAAGTACACAACCTGCAAAATTATTCGAATATCTTTCTCTCTCTCTCTCTCTCTCTCTCTCTCTCACTCTTCAACAATTTCTCTCATTGCATATACACGCGTGTGCATCATGCATATACTACATACATGAGTATGAGTGCGCACGTTTTAACATAATTACATGTACATACCATAAGCACTCAGAGGGCGCATACCTCCGCCAAGGCAAAAGGGTAAATAGTGCAATAATGATATTCGTACTTGAAGAATTACACTAAAATCAGCTCTTTCTCAAGGGGTAAGTAGTGCAATAATGATATTCATACTTGAAGAATTACACTAAAATCACCTCTTTCTCAAGTACACTGGAGACGTCCGTAAACATAACCTCCTTGGCAGAGATAATAAAGGTAATGATAATTATGATACCACTATTACCGAGGCAATGGGGGTAATTATGCAAGTCTTTTAAAAATTCCTGCATCCGGGTCATCACTAAATTTTAATGGCGTCTAATGTAGGCCAAGGCACACCTCTGGTAAAATATAGTCATAAAAAATATGTTCATAACTTTTTGAGTTATCCTGCTAACCAACAAACTAACTAACCAGCGCTACCAAACGCATAAAGTCGTTGGTGGAGGTAATATTACGTGTGGATGCATGGTGTGTTCAGTGCGTTGGGATATATACCTGTCAGTCCTCAATTGATTATTAGGTGACGTTACATCTCACCTTTGACAATATAAACTCAAAAATTTCTTTTTGAGAAATGTATTATAATTGGGGAGAGGTGGAGGGGAAAGGAAAAGGGAGAGTAACAAGAGGAAGGGAAGGGAGGAGGGAAAGAGAGAGTAAAAAAGGAAAAAAAATCAAGGGGAAACGAGCGTCCCTAAAAAAATTAAATACTGAAAACGAATGAAAATGATTTTCTTCCAAACTTTTAATCTAAACGGATCATTACCCAGAAAAATGTTATGAATAGATATTTTGCTTTTTTATTAAAATACTCCCCCATCTGGTCCGCTGGTCAGACTCCGTGTCCAACACTTGCTTCTAACAGATGTTCGTTCAACGGAAAATGAATATTAATGTTTTTTAATGTTCATTTTCTTTTTTTCTGTTACCGAACCCTTCTTAATCGATATTACAAACTCCATTACAGAATTATTGTTTTGAATTGGTTGTTTGTGCTAACTGGATAGATTTTGGAAAGAATAAGGAAAGCCTTAGGTGATACATAAATATTCGAAAATATTTATCAATTGCACGCTGTCACAAGTAAAAAATTGTAATTCCCTGATTTAAGTTGCGCACTTTTCCTTCCCTGGGGCACTAAATAGAGAATAAAGGGATACGGGCTCCAATATTTATCTTACTCTTCTGTGTGTGTGTGTGTGTGTGTATGTGTGTGTGTGTGTATGTGTGTGTGTGTGTATGTGTGTGTGTATGTGGGTGTGTATGTGTGTGTGTGTGTGTGTGTGTGTGTGTGTGTGTGTGTGTGTGTGTGTGCATACATATGTGTGTCTGTCTCTATATACATACATATATCCAAGCATTGCATATGCATGTGCATATATATGTTACGGGGAATATGTGAAACCAGGGATTACACATAAGCCCTGAAATCTTCAGGAATTTCATGTAATCTGTGACCATGTAATATTATCTCATAGTTTCCTGCAGATATATTTTACCATTAGAGGTCAATGTATTTGTATGGTATTATACAAACTGATCTATGGATATATCTTTTTCTTTATTTAGATATCACGTAATCACTATATTTGCCAATGGTCAGAGCGATTACGTGAAACCCCTGAGTATTTCAGGGTTTACGTGTAATCCCTACTTTCATGTATTCCCTGTAACATATATACACATATATATGCTTGTTATATATTCTTCGCAAATGAACCCAACACTACCTAATTATGTAATCTTTGCACATGAATCTATCCATTCCAGCCGCTCTCCGTCGCAGTCGTCCGCTCGCTCGGTTTAGTATCCCAACCGCCCTGTGATCGTAAACAAAAGATGGAGTCTCGGCCGCAGGATGGAGGCGGAGAACATTAAGGTTTCTGGCCTCCTAAGGGACCGGAATGTGCTGCTTTTATGCGTTTTCGTGACTTTTCTGAGCATTGTGGTCTCTGCTCTAGTCAGGTGAGGATGGGGAAGGGCCTGGGTGGTGGGCGTGAGGGCGTATGGAGGAAGTGGTGTTTATGTGGAAATCTGTGTCATTGACGTTTGGTTCGTGTGGGTGTGTTTTTGTCTGTTTGTTTTACTTGTGTGATATATCACGCTGAATGCGTGGAGGATTTGGTTTTTGTATTTGAGGTCCCATATTTTTTTATCATATGGTCTTTTGAGGTCTATGGGAAGTGGATCTCAATTTGTTGCTTAGCATCTGATGTAGAAATATTAGTTGTCTCTTGATTAATTAAGTGTATTATGAGTCACAAACTAAGTTAAAAGTATGGTAATGTTAGATAAATATTGATACAAAAACTCCATGTTGATGATACTAGGAATTAGTATTGTAATACATATTATTACATATGGATTACATATGGTACATCCCCTCCAGATGTTGGGTACCAAAACCTTTCGTGTTAAGTGTATTTGCAGGCCAACCAACCTCCGCCACATATATTCTGTTTTTTTTGTAATGACAGTGACTATCATTGGCGATTTGTAAGGTCAGGTCTGTACAGAAATGCGTGATTGAGGTTTGCTAGTCTTTCCCAGTACCAACGAGTGTGGAATTTAGAGGAATCAATTGCTACTACATTATTACTAAGATGACAGGTATAATTGTTTTCTGTAGATAATAAGTAACACAGCTGGACAGTATGCATCACAATCAATTTATCAGTACCAGAGTTGTTGGTATCGGTGATGGAGGCCTTTACTGATTAAATGTCAAAATATGTTAACCTTTTTGTCTATTCTGTCAAATGATAGATAATATATGCAGTGTTATTAAATGAATATGAAAAGCTCAAAATTTACAGAAGTAGTAAATTATTGGTAGATAATGGTATGTAGTAGGCCTAATTCTGTTGTACTGATATCTTTTAAATGATTTTTGATAATCATAGTAATATATTGACACAAGAATATTGTGTAGTATTTATTTCTTTTATAGGCTTCAGTTTCTATGTAGATAGTTAATGATATACCTACCAACAATGGTTTGATAATGGTGTACCTAAGCACACTGATATGAAAAATATTTACCAGCACACAAGGGTATGATAATGGTTTGACTACACACAGTAGTATGATAGTGGTTTAGCTACTATACCTAAGACAGGTATAGTTGCACATTTTTTATATTACTTTCTTTCATTTCTCAGTAACATTTCCAAATCAAATAATGAATGATGTAGAACATAGACATCTTGTTTGAACTTAAACCAAGTAAGTTAGTCGCTCATTGGTAGAAAAGGCACGGAATGTACAAAGTAAATCAGAGTTTTATTTTATAGGCGTACAGTTGCAGTATTTACTATTTTATATTATATAAAGATGAGATCTGTCTCTCATATTTCTTTCTGTATATTTATTATTATTGGCAAGTTTTTGCATTATTAATCCTCACCCGATATCCATGCCAAAATACTGTCAATTATTTGTGTGCCTAAGAAAACATATTTTATCCTTTGTAGTAACAAAATTGTCAAATAAGAGATGAATGTATAAGAGAAAATGTTCAATTTCAGTGGCTTGAACAGAATATTGCAAGAGGATTTATCTAAATATCTGATGTTTTAATTTTTTATGATAATGATGATTATTCAGAGAAAGGATCAAAAGTATTAATGATTATTCTGATGTCAAATGCCTTACTTTTTCAGATACTATTACACTAGATTAGAGGAAGAATTTCATGATGCTCCTATCTATGTGGATAATTGTTATTAAATTTCTTTTTACTTTGTAGTATTTTCTTTCTCTCATGCAAAGTTGAGAAGCCATTAGGTGTTGGAATGGTATATATATCAAATAGTTCATACTTTTTTTTTCCACTCTAACCATAATGTTTTTTTTGGTGTACCTTTTCTTTTTCCCATATAATAAAAAAAGAAAATCTTTCACAGTCTTCTTGTAGGAGCCCTGCTAATCCTGTCCTTCATCAGCGGGTTAATTCTACCTGTCATCATATTCAGGTTTGTCCTGTGATTCTGTTTGGAAGAACTTTCATTGTGGTAAGGAAACAGGGGTGATATTAAGCAATTCTTAGAATAAGTTTCACTTCATATTTGTGTTTTGTATGGATTTATGACATTTTTTCCCATTTATTGTTTTTTTAGAAATACTCTCCAGTTTTTACTCTGTAGGTAACCTTCAGTCAGAAATAAGTCTAATAGTCTTGTAAGATAATTCAGAAGCCTCAGATTTCCAAGTTTTCAACCTATGATTCCTTTTGAGCCTAATCCTTTAAGACTGATCTAATTGCACCCTTGCTTTACAGTGAGGGGAAGCAAGTCCCTAACCTCTTGGCCATTTTTACTGGCCCAGAGAACTCAGGTGCAAAGGGGGAAATTCCGAGGTCATGCTCTGTGTGCGGGGGGGAGCGCTGTCAGAGGCAGCACCCAGTAACTGCCGTGCAGGTCTCGGCTCATGCACATGTCAACTTCGCTGTTCCACAGAGCATAGACGAGGCTTTGGAAGAGGTTTGTTTGACTGGTTGATTCTCAAGTCAGAGTTTCGTGATGATATGATTTTTAAAAATAAAAGTTTCATGTCATTTCAGACCTTAGTGTTTACTTGAAAATATAAGTCATTTTTACATCTGTTATAGAGAGGTAACCATTTTTCATTCAAGTTTTATATTTTTTTAACAAGAAGTAAGCCATTTCAGTAAAAACTAATTTACTTACTAACCAACCTCATTTTCTATGCAGTTGTTGAACCTAACACTGGACCACCATGTGTACAGCTGGTACCGAGAAATTTCTATTCACGACCAGCTCGCTGATGAGATTCGCTACATCATCAGATATGCTGTTGCTTCTTTGGCCAGCAGACTCTCAAAGGTATGTAGAGGGTTTCCTTGTTGTGGCCGTTATATTATGAAATTTGTACTACAGATGCAAATATATAAGATGAGACTGAAATATAACACAAAACAAAATAATTTTCAGGCATATTGTGTAAGCAAACATGTTAGTATGAAATATGATATGTCCTTAATGTTTAAGGCTGGAACGTAAATCTCAAAACCCTTCTAGGCCAATAATCATTACAGCTACACTCTTGAGACTAACTGAGATACATATCTGGGTTTCCCAGAATTATGTTATTAGGAACTGATATTATGTATCCATGAATAAAATTTATTGTGTTTCATAGCTGCAACTAGTAGAATTATGTAATCTTTTTTTTTTTTAATGAATTTCTGTTCTATTGATGATAATTGCAATTTCACAGGTTAATGATCCTCCTTGTCACCTTGTTGACCATTTATGACCATTATGAGGGCCACATTTGGCTTGCCATGAGTTTGACATCCCTGGTTTAAGGATTGGCTTTACAGATAAGAGAAGGTGTTCAATAAATAACAAAAATCTTCGGAATTTTAATTATCAATATAAAGTTATGTATGTGTGTATATATATAGATGTTTCTTTTTCTACATCAGATCGACTTGACAATCATCATCATTGATAAGCTTCTGCCGACCTTAATCAACCACCTGGACAGTTATGTGGAAGGGGGTCGACGTGTGCGAGGGAACACATCTCAGGAGGCAGCTGTCATCCAGTACTTGAAGGCTGGTGGAGGGCTGCACCGAGCAGTTAAATCAAGGGAGGATGAGGCGGCGTACCTCAGGGGGGTCATTGGCACGGTCATCCCCTACTTGCTGCCGACCAAGTACCAGGCTAGCAGGTTTGTATGATCTAAGGAAGTTCGATAGATTTAAAGATTTACAAGATTTATAGAAAGTGTAATTGGCAGATAGTATAGAAACATGGAAAGACTCAATTTTAACCCGCAGCCTGGCCCGAGCCTTCTTGGAGGAACTGTTAGGGCGGGTGCTGCTTCTGCAAGCGATGGACCTCTTGGCCAGCCCAGACACTCTCAACCTCTTGTTCCTGCTGCTGCTGAGTCGGGACTCATCACCCTGGCTGCCTCACAAGCCCGAGCCAGAGGTCCTGCTGCTCAAGAACTTTGCTTCAGTCAATACCCACCCTCGCAACTCCGTAAGTCTCAGAGGAGCCCTTGTGTTGTAGTTTGGACCTGGTAGCATTATTGTCGTTGTCTATAGTTGAGGAATACTGTTTGTTTCATTTGGAAGGTATGCAATATTTTTATATTACTCTTTATGTTCCTGTTATCATTTGTTCTGTGTTATTTTCAATTGTGTAATACCTTAGTGAATATATTTGTTTGTTTTGGTATCCTTGGAAGAAACGACATGCACTGGCATAATTTATTTTGTTTTATTTAGAAGTGTGAAGTGCGTCAATGAATTTATATTTGTTTATTTATTCTTTTTGATGTTAACCGATATACATGAGTCTTTATAACATAACATCTTTCAGGTCTTGAGGAGCAACCTGTCTTCTGTGCTGAAGGATCAAAATCTCCTTTATTTATTCCACTCTTTCCTGAAGGAGGAAGGAGCTATCAATATTCTGCAGTTCTGTCTAGCTGTTGGTATGTGGCTAACTTATCACAGTCTTACAATACTCTTTCCTACAAACCATGATTATACTTATCACCTAACCTCATGTAATTGGACCCTATGTCAATCTGAGTTGACTCATTTAACTGTGCTATTTCATTCCATGTTCTGCCTTTGTGTAAAAATGAATAAAAGTGAACGGACGGGTATTGAAGGTGGGATGCATTTTCTCATTCACTCATTTGTATATCCTGTTTTTAGAGGACTTCAACCGCCACATCCTGGACCCTGACTTGACCCCAGAGCAACTTGAGCAGTTCCATCACGAGGCTTTAGAACTCTACCACACGTACATGGTGTCGTCAGCTGTTGACAGGATCAACTTCCCATCACATATAGTTTCACATATAAGAGAAAGTAAGTTTCTCTCTCTCTCTCTCTCTCTCTCTCTCTCTCTCTCTCTCTCTCTCTCTCTCTCTCTCTCTCTCTCTCTCTCTCTCTCTCTCTCTCTCTCTCTCTCTCTCTCCCTCCCTCCCTCCCTCTCCCTCCCTTCCTCCCTCCCTCCCTCCCTCCCTCCCTCCCTCCCTCCCTCCCTCCCTCCCTCCCTCCTTCCCTCCCTCTCTCCCTCCCTCCCTCCCTCCCTCCCTCCCTCCTTCCCTCCGTCTCTCCCTCCCTCCCTCTCCCCCTCCCTCCCTCTCCCCCTCTCCTCCTCTCTCTCTTTCTATCTTTTCTTTTTTTACAGAAGAACAATATCTTGGTATTTTACTTTTGTATTTTCAGTCTGAGTGATATAATGAGATAAAATCAAATCATCAGCAATTTACATTATAAACCTCCTTTTCCAGTTGTGCATGGGGAAGTGGGGGACATAGTGAAACTACGCACAACTCGACCACTCTTCCAGGCATACGAACATGCTTATAATCTCTTAGAGAGAGAATATCTGCCTCTGTTCATGCACAGTCATGCGGTAAGGAGACTATCCATGTAGTTGTGTAGGTAGCTTAGATGACTTGGATATAGGGAATTATTTAAGTCATATAAATGATTAGATGGATTCCTTATTGGTACTTGGATTTTTTAATTGAAACTTCAGAAGTGAAACACTTATATAGAAGCCTTAGATGATTAGGTCATTAAGAAAAAATATGTATATATTTAAAATAAGGATAACAATGAATCTGCACAGTATTAGATATTAATCAATATTTGCTAGGGAGATGTGGAGTTATTTCTACTTACTTCCAGTGTTTTTACTGTACCATTAATGAGAGCACAGATCCTGTAATTTGTGGTGTTTTGAAAGTTTGATAATCTGCTTGATTTGTAGATATGGTAAGACCTGCCATTTCATTCAAGATTGTGAAAACAGTTATTCCAAATTCATATCATATATGATTACTAAACTTTGGTGTAGTTCTTACTGTTTTATTGTTATTTCTTTAAGCTGACTGTAAAACTAATTACAGGCTCACAATATTATAGCTGTTCCAGTATGGTCCTGCCATAAAGATATTTTTTCCATCTCTTCTTTCAGTATTTTGCTCACCTATGTGGGACAAGAAGCTCCCAAGGTTACCAAAAAAATGCAACCAAGTAAGTAATGTCCGTCTTTTTTTTAGATTGTTGCTGTAATTGAGAATTAGACTAAGTTTGTTTTGCATATTTAGTATTCACTGAACAAAGTAAGATAAAGAAAAAATCTTTAACAAAATGTGATTGGAAAATTTGGTAGGTTTTAGGAAAAGGAAGGAAAAATAATAATTTGGGTAGAAAAAAATGATAATAAGGGATACATCTTTTGACCCACAGATACAAATGCTGGATCTAAACCTTGTATATAGCATTATTACTTTATTCCACGGCTTGTATGGTTATTGTTTAGTACTTGAATAGGTGTTTCAACCCATTTCTATTTGCAACAACTGCTCAGTGATCCGAGTAAATACTAAGATCTTCAAGTGGATGTTTTGTTTACAAGATACTAAATACAATGGATTACTTTCATACCTCTTCCTTGAAGCATCATCCTAGCTTTGATTTTGCGTGGATGTGGTTAAAGAATAATACCTCAAATGTGGGTTATGTGGTGAGTGGTTATTCTGGGAACTGCATGCTCTGGTTGCATCATTTTTTCTGTTATTTTCCAATCAAATGAAAGTAATTTTTTTTTATTTGTTTAAATGCATTCTTAACTTAGAAAAAAATCAAGTGAGAAAAGACAAGAATTTATGTATGTTCTTTTATTTGTTGCAATTGTTTGTTTGATGTAAGCATTTATGAAGATGTGATAAGGCACAAGAATATCAGTAATAACACAGTGGTGACCGTTCCACAGAATTGGTTGTAATATGAGTTTCTCATTTAGAAATACCTTTATTGTGGAGATTTCAATGCAGTGGATTTATTTCATGGTAGATAAGAAATAGATATGGTTTTGAGAGTATTAGTATATATGTGTAAGGAATAGATATTTTAAGAATATTGAGTTTTGAGAGTATTAGGATATTGGTGTATACTCCCTAAAAAAAGTATCTTTACGTTTTATGAATTAACAATATAATACAATGATGAAAGCAGTGGGGAAAAAGTGCTATGAACTTGACCTGTTATTGGTATCCTTGCTCACATTATATTACATATGATGCAGATAATGTAAGTACTGATTAAATTCCATGGCAGTGATGATGACGTCTGACAATACAATTAGATTGAAGAAGAAAAATTAAGGGTTTTGAAATGTATAATACTTTTAATATTTCGCATTGCCCCCACCAGCTTAGCAAACGCTGGCAAATCCATGTGGAATGGATGCCAATATCACCCGTGTTAACTGGCATCTGGGTGCAATGTGCAATTGCTCCCAAGCCATAATTGCTTGGGCATTGATGATCTGAAGATTGCTGGTATGTCTGGGTAGCCCATAGCTACTCAGACATTCTTAATGAAATTGAAATTAAGATCTGGTGATTTGGGGTGGATGTGGCACCTCATAATCTTACGGTGTTGCCACAATCTTTCCGTCATGACACTGCTGGTGTTGATAGGACTGTTATCCTGGATGAGGTAAAATGGCTTCAGCTCAGAGAACACCATGGCCATTACCAACGGTATAAACACCCTGCCTAGGATATCCACATAGGCAGACCTCATAAATCTGCCAGGCCCAACATCCACCCAAACAACCCAGCAGTTTCTAACAGTCCTGAACAAGGTAAAATGGCTCCAGCTCGGGGAACGCCATGGCCCTCACTGATGGTAGAAACACCTCATCCAGGATTTTCACGTATAGGGATATGGTTGGCTTTGGATTATCTAATTGTCTCCATATTTCAATTTATAGTACCTCAGAGTAAAGCACATTTATTGCATTATAGATTGTCTATGAGGCTTCCATTGCAATTAAAACACATTATGAAGCTTCACCTGTTCTGAGCTTTGAAATCAAGAAGTACCAACCACTTTGGATCAACTCCAACCCATTGTTTCAGTTTCATCTGCTCTCAAGTAAAGATGTTTTTTCTAGTGAATGTACCTGTCAGTTGTGTTGAATAATTATATGTATATATTAATTGGCATATATATATATATATATATATATATATATATATATATATATATATATATATATATATATATATGCATATGCATATATACATATGCATATATACATATGCATATATACATATGCATATATACATATGCATATATATATATATATATATATATATATATATATATATATATATATATATATATATATATATATATATATATATATATATATATATATATACTTGCATAATGGAACTAATGGTAGTAATCTGTGACCATTTGATATTTAGTGACTGATATAAGTATGAAATTGTGCAGAAACTCAGCATGCAGAAGCAGACATGTAAAGGCACACTAGTGGAAACAAAAGTGCATGCCAAATATGTATGTGAAGTGAGACTCTGGATTTATTGCCTGAAGAATCTATAGGATGTTTCAGTATTGGGATGTTTTTGGTCTCGATACTAGTATTTTCACTGTTGTTTCTAATAGGTATTATTCTGAGTTTACATAAGAATCTGTTGATTACAAGAAACAAAAAGACATTATTATCTTTATTGATATTATTTTTGTTTTTTATTTTTTATTATTATATCTCTTCTTTTGGGGGGGGGATATTACTTTAGAAATGAGATATATAGAGCAGGTTTTAGCCAGGATTCTCCATTAGTGATTCGAGCATTTTTGTCACAGTACGATTGCTTCAAGAGTTACATGTGTGTGATTTTGTTTTCTCATATAAGGTTTTAGTCAGAAAGAAGAATATTCACTGATTGGCTAATGTAATTCGTAATAAACTAAAGTGGCAGAGTAGTGTAAGTCTATTAGTCATGAATCTCAAATAATATAAATCTGAAGCACAGATGGGGAACCATGGACTAATATCTTGGGCTTTTTGGAAAGCTTAGTGCCATGCAGTTTGAAGAATTACATGGCATGCAATGGCCATAATGTCAGGACGAATTTTACTCTGATCAGATTTAATATTCTGGAATGGACTGAAGACCCCACTCGTAGACTGCACTAACCACTAGCCTGTGTGTTCAAAATAGAAAGCATCAGCCCATGAGATCATCTCTGACAGAATGAGAGGTCTGTGTTTGATTGCTTAATTCATTCTTTAAAGGGTTCCAAGTTGATGGTTAGAGACCTGAAATATAGCACAAGGAATTTGTGATTGTTGCTGTGAAATCTTAAAAAATTTTCTTGGCCTGCAACCATGCAGTTATAAAGAATGCATTCATTCTATGGTTCTCTTTCTTTGTCTTTGCTTTTGTCTTCTTCCTCTTCCTCTTTATCCTCATCATTCTTTCTTTCTCTGCCTCTGTTTCTTTCTCTTTCTGATTCTACTACTTTCATCTATTATTATTATTATTTTTTTTTTTTTTTTATTATTATTATTATTATTATTTTTTTTTTTTTTTTGACTCATGAAGGAGATCCATCATGTGATGTGAAAAGTGGAGGAATCTTTTAAAGGAGTATTTTATAGGAATATAAATTTTTAAAAAGTTTGACCTGGGTTGATGACATGTTATTTTTCTTTTTTATCTATTATTGTAGGTTTTGATTGCATTTGGTCTCTGCTCTGTTCATTGCTTTGTTTTTGGGTATTTTAAAGGCTAGATAAGCAATATGGTATTCATTTGATATTATGTATTTATGTATCTTTAATTACGAGGATTATGATGATATGGTACTCGGTTCTAAGGTAGTCCGATTTTCCCTTGTTTTCATTTCTGTGTCCTGATTTGACATTATTTTGTGATACAGAAAATGTATGTTTTTTTTTTTTACATTTTGATTTGTATTACTAATAAGGATAATTCTTATATTTTGAATGAGTAAAGATATTACAAAATTCTCTCTCCAATTGGCAGCTCTCCAGGGAAAAGCAGGTATTATAATTTTGTTTATTTTTGCATTGATATATTGTTTGTGTGTTAATAAGCTATTTTTATTTTTAGTGAATAAGGAAAGTACAGTGATAGATTGATTTTTTTTTTTATGTAATTTTCACTGTTCTTTATTTGATTTTTTTGTTGATATATTTTGAGATTTTTTTTTTTTTTCAATATATATATATGTATTTATGTAGATTTTATTTTTTCATTTTTTTATTTTGTGCTTGATATGTGGTTTTGTTTGATTTAACTACTGTTGTTTTAAACACAGTGTTCATTTTTGGCACTTTTTAAGAATTCTCTTACAAACCAATACTATGTTATTTTATTTAGATTAGCTGATAGGTTAATGAAAGAAGCTTCTAGAAATAACTAGATAATGTATTAGCATCATAAGAAACATGCAAAAGATGTAATTTGTTAATTTGCAAAGGAATGAGACACAGCATGCATAAAATGTAAGTGACATATATGAGGAATCATAAATAAAACAGTAAGATGAATCTTTGATATAAGAATGAAGGAATAAAAAAATGAAATAAGAAAAAAAACAGGAAAAAAAATAGTAACAGCAGTATGAGAGTCGCAGCATGTGCGTAGGAATGTATTGCACCATGGCATCCTTGGGGTCAACTGTGCCCCGAGTGTTGTGAAAAGCGTATGAAACAATTTTCAGTCGTGTTTGAACAACCAAATATGAGAGGTGGCAGTGATGAATATTGTCTGTTACATCTGACTATGTATGTCACTGCTGCTTGTATATTTGTTTATTTTTATATAATATTGGCAAGTGTTTTTTTTGTTTTCCAGGGCATAAAAATTTAATTTTCGGATGCTTGAGCTGTGACTGTATTTTCATATCGGCAAGAAATGTTGCATTGAGTGTTTGTAATAGGATCTTTTCCACACACACACACAAACAAACAAACAAGCAGACAAATAAACACTTTCTCACTCCACACACACAGACACTCCACAAACACACACACACACGCTCCACAAACACACACACACACACTCCACAAACACACACACACACACTCCACAAACACACACACACGCGCTCCACAAACACACACACACACACTCCATATACACACACACACGCACTCCACAAACACACACACACACTCCACATACACACCCATACCCACCCCCACACTCCACACACACACACACACACACACTCCACATACACACACACACACACACACACACACACACACACACACACACACACACACACACACACACACACACACACACACACACACACACACACACACACACACACACACACACATAGATGGACACTACACTCGCACACCACACACGCACACCACACACGCACACCACACACGCACACCACACACGCACATCACACCACACCACACCACACCACACCACACCACACCACACCACACCACACCACACCACACCACACCACACCACATCACATCACATCACATCACACACCACACCACACCACACCACACCACACCACACCACACCACACACACACACACCACACACACACACACACACACACACACACACACACACACACACACACACACACACACACACACACACACACACACACACACACACACACACACACACACACACACATACACACACACACATACACACACACACACACACATACACACACACACACACACACACACACACACACACACACACACACACACACACACACACACACACACACACACACACACACACACACACACACAGATGAACATCACACACGCACACCACACACGCACACCACACACACACACCACACACACACACACACACACACACACACACACACACACACACACACACACACACACACACACACACACACACACACACACACACACACACACCACACCACACCACACCACACCACACCACACCACACCACACCACACCACACCACACCACACATACACATACACTACACGCAAACACACACACTACATGCAGGCATACACACTACACGCAGGCTCACACATACTACATGCAGACACACACACCACACGTAGACACACACATACTACACACAGACACACACAGACCACACACAGACACACACATACCACATACAGACACACACAGACATACACATACCACACACAGACACATGTACCACACACAGACACACAAGTACGACACACACGTACCACACACAGACACACACGTACCACACACACGTACCACACACAGACACACACGTACCACACACACGTACCACACACAGACACACACGTACCATACACAGACACACACGTACCACACACAGACACACACGTACCATACACAGACACACACGTACCATACACAGACACACACGTACCATACACAGACACACACGTACCACACACAGACACACACGTACCACACACAGACACACAGACACACACATACCACACACTCACACTCACACTCACACTCACACTCACACTCACACTCACACTCACACTCACACTCTCTCTCTCTCTTTCTCTCTCTCTCTCTCTCACTCACTCTCTCACTCTCTCATTCTCACTCTCTCTCTCTCTCTCTCTCTCACCTTCCTCCTCCATACATACCCACACCACCCATCCACACTTGCACTTCCACACCATCAATTACACTTCCATTTAGGTTTAATATGAAAGGTGATATCACTGACTATAGATTTATTTTCTCTTTCTGTTTCATTTCAAGGATTTTGATGGTACCATTAACAGGTTTATTAATTACCAAAGTAAATGTGGGTTTGATTGATAGTTATTGAACTAATGTTGTGAAGACTCTTAGAAGAACATGTCTTATAGCATAATCATTCTTGTGGATAGAACATATTTCTAGAGGCCTGTTGTGTATTATTATCTTTCTAGGGATGTTACATAACACAAGGGACACTATCGCATCTTCCAAACTACTTTCTAAATAGGAATGTTTTACAGTGCAAAGCCTCCCTTCTAATCATCTTATTTACAAAGGAAAGTGGGGAACCTTTTTTCTGATTGGTTAGGTCTGTCTAAAGCAAGGAGTCTTTTTTTTTTTGGCATTGCCTGCATATCTGTTGTTATGGAAAGACTATATACCATTGTATATTATACATTAGATTTACTAAATTACATTTTTTGCTAAAGGGTCAGTGAATAGCTTGCCTTCATTTATAGGAGATGAATTTTAAACTTCTTAGAAATAGGTGAAACATTACATTAAAAAAAGAGATAAGCTATTAGATGAGTTAGTTTTAAAAAGACAGATAAGCAATAAAACGGTGAATTACCATTCCCTAAGTAAAGAAATGGTATTTGCACAGAGGAATTTCTTACCCTGATATATTTTGTTGCTTTGAGAGTAGCACGTGATAATCACATTTATAAAATTTATTATTTGTAATAAATTATTTAAGAATTGTTTAGAAAAAATTAATATGGAAGAAGATTTATAGATGTGTTTATTAAAAACTCATGCAGTGTGTGATTATGCCCTTCACTATGTAGTAGTAAAGATTTGTGGTAAGAAAAAGAAAGTTTAATTGACATTTGCATGTCTTTTCATATGAATGTATCCAAGATTACATAGAGAATAAAGGGAAAGCAAAGTTGTCATGATCTAAGAAGCCACTGAGCTATCCTTAAAATGTTATAGATGAATGATTGCAAAAGAGAAACTAAAAAAAAAAGATTCTGGAAAAGAAAAAGGATAGAAATGTGCTTATTAATGAAAATAGTGAATTCTTGATGTATTTTTATTCTTTTTTTCTTAACCCAAAGACAATAACTTCCCCAACAGACACCGCAGAACAGATTCCAGCTCTTCGGCCACATTCTCTCCATTCAAGAGTCGCATTAGCAAAGCACAGGTGCCTGACCTGAGGATGTTTGAGGAATCGTTGCATTCAGTACTTGCTGTAGAGTCTAGGACTGTCGTTTGTAATGTAAATCTTTCATTATGTATATTCTACTTGGTGTAACATGATTTTCAGTTCAAATCTATTTATATATAGATGAACCTCTTCTGTATTATTTAAAAATAGAATATATATATATATATATATATATATATATATATATATATATATATATATATATATATATATATATATATATATATATATATATATATATATATATATATATATATATATATATATATATATATATATATATATATATATAATTAGCAAAGATTCAGTATCATATTCTCCTGCTGTGTATCTTATAGAACACTCTTGAATCTTGATGGTAATAATATCAGTAGTCATACCAGGTAGAATACACAACACTTAGAATGTTCAACTCAGTAATTAATGCACACTTCTAAGAAATTTTGCTGTGCACTGTTGTCTTTTGGAGATTGTTGTAATTTGTGATGTGCATGTGTGTATGAATTTTATATATGAATATTCAAGAATCAAATGAAGGGCTGATGATTTGGGAGAACTTGCAGCTAAAGTAACGCCACTTAAAGCTTTTGCGAGAAGCCACAGTACACTTTTCGCACACTGGGCATAAATTAACTGCTTGCTGTGCAGGAAGTAACATTCATGTATGGTCTGTGATTGTTTGTTGGAAGTTGCGTTTTTTTCCTTTGTATTCTTGTGTTTTTGTTTATTTTTCTGTAATGATGATGATGATTACAACAATGATAGTGAATATTAGTATCATTATCAATGCTAATGTTATTGATAATACTGTTATCATCTTTGTCATTGTTGTTATTATTGTCAATACTATTATCATGATCATCATTATCTAATGCTTTTATTTTCAGTAGAAGTAATGACATGGTAGCCTATTTTTTCTCACAATGTACAGAAAATATCCAAGAAGCAACACAATGTTACCTTTGTGTTACCTTAATTTTTTTTTTCATATTGGTTTAGTTATTACATGTCATTATCACAGATTTTCCCGCAGTTCATTGTTGTAGACTATGAAAGCACTGATCACGCTAAACGCACCAACTGACGGCTTTAACCTTAGCAAATTCTTCGAACTTGATTGAGAATTAGATTAAGTTTAGAAGTAACTTTGATGAATAATAATTAATCAAAGGCTTGACTGCTAGCTGATGTTTTTTTGGTTGTTGTTTTTTTGGCATTTGTGAGTTGTTGAATGTATTTCAAGACCAGCCTTAGTGTTCTCTTGTTGTTGTTGTTATTGTTATTATCATTATTATTGTTGCTGTTATTATTATTGTTTTTATTACTGTTATTTAATAGTTACTATTGTTAGTATTTCTATGATTTTTATTAATGTTTTATTATCAGTACTATTATGGTTATTATTATTGTTGTTGTTGCTGTTGTTGTTATAATTATTATTGCAATTGTTATTATTAATATTATTGTAATCATTATTGATATTGTTATTATTATTATTTTTTATTATTGTAATTTTTATTGTTATCATTATTATTGTTTTTGTTTTTATTGATTATTGTTATTATTATTGTTATTATTTTTTATGATTATTATTATTAATAGTTTTATTATCATTATTATTATTACTGTTATAATTATTACTATTATTATTATTATCATTATCATTATTATTATTATTATTATTATTATTATTATTATTATTATTATTGTAATTATTATTATTATTATTATTATTATTATTATTATTATTATTATTATTATTATTATTATTATTATCATTATTTTTTTATTATTTTCATGTTGATGTTATTAATGATAATAATAATAATAATAATAATTATTATTATTATTATAATTGTTATAATTATTATAACCATTATGATAATAATAATAATAATAATAATATTATTATTATTATTATTATTATTATTATTATTATTATTATTATTATTATTATTATTATTATTATTATTATTATTATTATTATTATTATTATTATTATTATTATTATTATTATTATTATTATTATTATTATTATTACTGTCATTGTGATTGTCATTATGATTACTTGTTTTATTGTTATTATTATTAATACTGAGACTGTTATTTTCTTATTATTGCTACTAATGCTGCTGTTATTGTGATTATTATTGATAATATGGTTGATATTATTGTTATCATTATTATTATTTTATTATTATTATTATTATTATTATTATTATTATAATTATTATTGTTATTATTATTGTTATTATCATTACTATTATGGTTATTGTTATAATTATAGTTTTAATTGTTCTGGGAATTGTTGTTGTTTGTTGCTATTGTTTTCTTGGGTGTTGTTATTATTTTTTGTGTTTTTATAATGTGGCGATAATGTGTTATATTTTTCACATATATTATTTATATTTTCCTGACATGAGATAGTATGTCTTATTACTTTTGAATACAATCATTCGTCACTCTATTGCCACAACACATGGATAGTGAGTTTGATTAGTAGTGTCTTGTATTGCAGGGCTTAATGTATATAATTATAGGTTATTTTTTATAGGATGTTAAGTTTTTTTTTTTTTTTTTTTTTTTTTTTTTTTTTTTTTTTTTCTTTCTTTTCTTTTCTTTTCTTTTCTTTTCTTTTCTTTTCTTTTCTTTTCTTTTCTTTTCGTTTATTTTTCTTTTTCTTTTGTTTTCTTTCCTTCTTTTCTTTTGTTTTCTTTTGTTTTGTTTTGTTTTCTTTTCTTTTCTTTTTTCTTTCTTTTCTTTTCTTTCCATTCTTTTTTCTTTTCTTTTCTTTTTTTCTTTCTTTCTTTCTTTGTGTCTCTTTTTTTTCTTTATCTTAATAGTTAGCAAGTGTGAGATTTAGATTGACCGA
>NC_091578.1:30261875-30264375 GCF_042767895.1 Penaeus vannamei | reverse complement strand
GTCTCCTGAATATACTCATGATTTTGAATCTACAAATCCAAGACAAACATATTAAAGCAGTACGTTTATAGGCTGATGAGGGAGGTGTATCACAGTCGTGCAGTGGGCTAGAGGGGCTCACTTCCAGCTTCCGTGACCTTAGTGCGTGGAGGGTCAGCATCCCACGCGTTGAACAGCGCCTCGACCACAACAACAAGCCCTATTATGCGTTCATTGTGGATGTTACAAGGATTGATGTAACTGGAGGTAAAGATCTTAGAAAAAGGTTTAGCTCTCAGGGATATGGTCAAATGGGGGAAGCTTTTCCTTTTAGGAAATAAATCAATTAAAAATTGTGATAAAATAGTGAGGGTGTGGGAGAGGGATAGAAGCTCTTGATTACTGACCAGTTTGATCCTCCTTGCAGCCGAGAGACCAGAGGAGGTACACTGGGAGGTGGAAAGGCGCTACCATGAGTTCTACATCCTGGAGACCAAGCTGACCGAATTTCACGGGGAGTTCCAGGACAACCAGCTGCCCCCAAGGCGATCCCTCTTCACGTCAAAGGACATCGGGTTCATGAAAACTCGCAGACAGGTTGGTTTTTCTTTTAGATTGTTTGGAGGTCAGTAAGGTAAAGAATGCTATAAGTAAGATATGGAAAAATAGAAATGAAAAATTGTACTTGTAAAGATAATAGTATGTGAGATTAATGATATATGAAAAGTAATTTCCTTCTCAAAAATGAAAGTTCAAAGTATATTCAAAGAATGTTCCACCTCCATTTCAGACATTTGAAGAGTTCCTGCAGAAGCTCTTGCAGAAGCCAGCACTAAAAGGCTCTCAGCTGCTTTTCCTCTTTCTGAAGACGAAAGACGAGTTTACCAACACATACTTGCCTGATGTCTCCATTGGCCGCTTCATCAGGGATGTTCCTCGCAAGCTAATGAAGGAGCGTGGACAGCATTTAGATGCCTTCATCAATGTCTTCTTGTCCTCAACCGTTACACAGAGCAAGAGCAAAGCCAAGTCAGTACCTGAGGGAAGGTTTGGGGAGGGGATATTGTTGTTGCTGTTGTTGCAGTAATTTCTTTTTAATATTATTCTTATTATTATGATCATGGTTATCACTACAACTATCAACAATCATCACGATGTTTCTATTATCATCATTAGTACTACCACTTTTGTCATCACTTTAATCATCATCAGTACCATCATAACAACCTGCTGAAACCACAATCACAACCATCATCAACAACTCATAATCACTACTACCACTACCTCTGTTATCAACATATTCACCACACCACCATCTCCACCTCCACCTCCACCATTATCACCTTTACCAACACCAACACCATTGCCACCACCACCATTTCGGATCGTGAAATATCTGGTTAGTTTTTAAAATTGCTAAGAGTTATTACTTTGAACTGAGAGAGAGAGAGAGAGAGAGAGAGAGAGTGCGAGTTTGAGTGTGAGTGTGAGCGAGTGAGTCAGTGTCAGAAACAGAGACAAAGAGAGGGAGACCTACAACAGCATCTGTTTTTCACAAGGAATGAAATTGAAGAAGGGTCATTGGCCAAGGAGCAGCCAGAAGACCTTCAAGCAAAGAGCAGCCTTACCGGCACCTTCTTTGGAGATAATGCCAAGAGCCTGCCCATGCCTTCGCACGAGCCTCCTCCACCTCCACCCACCACCATGACAGTGAATGGGGTTTTTGACACAGTCCTTTACATAGGTGAGTCTGTCTTCTGTGGATATGGGCAGTATCCTTTATAAATAGTCTGTTTGATTAAGGTGTGAACCTTTGTAGATATTTTATTCAATGTGACAAAAGGGAAAGAAATTATCCTAATATTGTGAAACAATATATATTAACTTAGTAGTTGAGAGTAATCTATTTCTGTTTTATTCAGTTGTGCATTTTTATGATTAATGATGTGCTTGTATAATAAGATATAAGGTAGAGATTGACAACTTACATGTGCACGTGCGCATGCACATACGTGCACACGCACACACACACACACACACACACACACACACACACACACACACACACACACACACACACACACACACACACACACACACACACACACACACACACACACACACACACAATAAATAGTGAATGTGTATAACCCACTTGTATTGCTTTTGGAGTCACATCTCTTCCCCATTACAGCTGTGCGTGTATATGGACTGTCTATTAACGCCCTAAGGTGGCTGATGTGTGTCCGTGTGTTGGCTGGAAACACACTTGACGCAGCCGTCTGTTGGTTTCTCAGGAGGAAGCTATCTCTTGCACTGGCACCACCAAGGATAGTGAAACTCATTCACCTAATTAGAGGTATGACTTTCTTGAGTTTACCTAGATCAAAATATGTTATTATTATAATTTTTACAATATATACAATACCTGAGCCAACGCACACCTGCCCCAGCAATGGCCACCGAACCCTCAAGGGCATAGATGGTAGGGGCTCCCTTGCCCAACTTGTAGTTGTTTTTT
>NC_091578.1:30244375-30254375 GCF_042767895.1 Penaeus vannamei | reverse complement strand
TTCGTCGATGATTCATTGTTTATGGTAACGTTTCTCCCGTCCCCAAAACAAAAATGAAATATATTTAGTGGAAATACCCTACACTCAGTCGTCATGTCATGTCTAGTGTCTATCGTGAATATTATTGATTTCCAAAATAATACATTCTGGTTGAACTGAGACATTCCTTTACTTCTGATCTCTGGAAGGTAGGAGGTACACTTGTTTTATTTTGGTGCTGGGGATATTCTTTTATTTGATTATTTATCTATCTTTATTTCGTTATTTGCCTCCTGTCGACATTTCATTATCACCAGACTTACTCGCTATTCAAGAAAAGAAAAAAAAAATGCTGTGGCCTTAGTGCTACGAATTAAACTTAAAAAAGCTTTTCTTAAATTTGATTATTTATTTGTTTTTATTGATTTGCCTCCAGCTGATATTTCATTATCACCAGACTTACTCGCTATTCAAGAAAAAAAAAAAAAAAAATGCTGTGGCCTTAGTGCTAAGAACTAAGCTTAAAAAAGCTTTTCTTTTATTTATTTATTTATTTTTATTGATTCGCCTCCTGCTGATATTTCATCATCACCAGACTTATTCGCTATTCAAGAAAAAAAAAATGCTGTGGCATTAGTGCTACGAATTAAGCTTAAAAAAGCATTTGATTCCTAAAGATGTTTCTGAAGCTACAAAAGTTTTACTCTTGATAGACCCACTTGCTAAAGATCATTTAGATAAAGTGGCCTCTGTATTGTATAAAATCTAAAGAATCTAAAGATCCAGTGGATATGAAAGACAATTTTTTCCCATAGATACTTAAATTCTGGTAAGCCTAGCTATTCTATTTTTTTTCCCTAGTGATAAAGGCAAAACAATTTCAGATCGATCTTACTGGTCAAAATTTAAACCCAATTCCAACGGATCGAACCGGCCTTTACAAACGTCTATTCAGTTCTCTCGGGGAAGAACCTTTCATAGAGGGAGCAAGAATCAGTTCCAATTCCCGTATGAATTTAAATGACATTCTAGTCCGAGGTCGCCTGTCGGGATGGCAAGAGAAAACGAAATTGTCGATTATTCAAAGATTTGAATTAACTCAAGAGATAGAGGAATCGGATTTTTTCTGAACCATATGTCCGAAGTTCCGAAAAGAGATTCAGTAGAAACTCGGTTAATACTAGATGTCAGCAAACTAAAGTTCATAGCCAGGTGCCACTGTCTTATGGCAAGTGCTACACATGTCCAGCTGGCTCTATTTCAAGGACCATTTATGGCTTCAATAGACAGGAAGGATTCTTATAGGCATATCTAATATATCCAAGCTTCAGGATGTTTTTGGCTTTTTTAATAAATTCACAGATATACAGATTCAAAGTTCTACCATTAGGACTAAACAGCGCTAAGGATATTAAAAAAAATTGTTAGTACCGATGCATACTCGGTGACTTCCCTGGGAATCAACATTCTTTTCTCTCTGGACGATTGGCTTATTTTAGCGCCTTTAGCAGAAAAGTGCCGGAGAATGATAGACATAACTTTGATAGGTTCAGAAATGGACCTTCTTTTCAGTCTTCCAAAATCACACATATTTCCTACATGACAACTGTCCTGGTTAGGCCTCGATTGGAATTCTAAATTTAAGTCAGTTTTCCCTTTCAGAGGCGAGCCGAAAGTATTAGAAGGTTTTCCGATCTATTAATGCAAGATCAATATCCTGAAGACAATGGGAGACTTTGCTGACTTCTCTAAAGGTGCTGTCACACTAGCACTTTTTTCCCGTCAATTTTTTGACAATTTTCTGAAATTTTGTCCATTTTTGAGCGAATTGTCGATTTTCCAGTCAGAGGATAATGATCGTTTCCGCCTGAACTTAACGTCAACTTTTTCAGCCAAGACTCAAATCAACAGTTATATTCGAGAATGTTTGTATTGATGTTAAATAAAATTGTCAAAAAATGGCGGAAAAGGTGCTAGTGTGACAGCACCTTAAATCATACAGCAGAAATAATTAAATTGGGTCGTCTGAGATTAAGAAGAATGTTTTTTTTATAAGGAAGATCACTGTTTTCTGTGAAAGACCAAGATCAGTTGCAATGGTTTTCCCGTCTTATAAAATACCAACTCAGCTGGTGGCCACAGGTATGTATGGTATCAGGTAAGTTTTGTGTTCTTCCAAACCCATTATTAATGATGATGACAGATGCTTCGGTCTGGGATTTTCAAACCTCAGAAGGGTCTTAACATTTCTAAAAAGATAAAATATCATTAATAAAAACATTTTCTGAATATACACAGAAAACCTGCTTGTTAAATATATGTGTAAAACTGCTGCGCGCGCGGGCACTTCATTTGTTTCTTTCCCCAACAGAAATTACCTAGAATTCCCTTATATAACATGTAAAATGAATAAAGATAGTCAATACGACTTCCTCTTGTAATATAGATGTAAAATACGTAAATACAATGCAGATATATTGTCACGAATATCTCCAGCGCATCCCGCCCTTCACTTGTTTCTCACGTGGCCGACGTAAACAACATAAACATGGCTGCGACAGAAGACCAGCTCGCACGGCTCTCAAAAGTCAAGGATATCATCACCAAAGCGAGTCAGGAATTAAAATCAATAGAAGTTAACAGAGAAATAGACTTGGAATTCGATGTCGGGAATTTGTTGGTGACGGATAAGAACACACTCGACGAGGAGGCTGTCTAGTGAGTCGGATTTTCGTCTTTTTATTTTCTGTTTACGCTTTTTGTCTATTTGTTCTGTGGCTATTATCTATTTTGTGTGTTTCTATTGTTTGTTTTCAAGGTTTATGCATGAGCGAGGAAGTACCATGAACAGGAAGTGATTCCCTGCAATGGTGCAATATGGAATTTTTTTTTTTTTTTTTTTTTTTTTTACATAGATATGGTGAATGCATAAATGATTCGTCATGGATATTGTTCCGGCACCGGATTTTACAACAGTTTGGCCATTCGTCTGGCATACATGCGCAGTAACTATTTGCGCCCAAACACATACTCGCGCATTAGCCTAGCATTTAAACTTTGGTCCTATTTTTGTGTTGTTCATTGTTCATGGCTAAGGGTCGATCATCGATTATGGATTCCTTTCAAAGTTGGAACTGAATCTGCCAGTTTTGCTGATGTGAAGGACAGCTTGACCAAATTCCAAGAGAACACTTTCGCACAGTTTTATGTCATTTTTAGCATTGTTTCTGCAGCTTTGAAGCGTACACCGGATAAAAAAGTAAAGCCAGAGTTGAAGTGCTCCTACTTAGTGTTTGCCTGCATCAGGAAATACGTCGGTAATTTTCTATATTACGTCCACAAAACCAATATCGACGATTTTGGTATTGTTGGATTCCTCTCACTCTATACAATGCAGATATGTAGGTGTTATTGCGCGGAAACCCTCCGTTAGCGACAAACTTGGTCCCGATAGAGGGGGTGATCCTACTGGTAGTTCGTGCGTTTAAGATGCACTTCACTATGAATATTGCATGAATTGACAAGGACAGAATTATTGACAGTGCGCAAGTGTGAGTGTATGCCGGACGAATAGCCAAAATGTTATAAAATCCGGTGCTGGAACAATATCCAGTGCATATATTAGGTTACAGGTGATTGTTTGCAATGTAACTGCAACTCCCAGAGACAAGGCCCCATGGTTAGTCTTTACAGTATGGATGCACTAAGGGCGAATTGAATAAGATTTTCTTGTTGAGGACTAAAACTTGCAGTCCTCGGTACAAGAAATGATTTGTAGGCATGAAGAGTAGCTATTAGAAAAGGTAAGAGAATATGGATTGCCCTGCTCTCGTACTAAGTACAGTCCCAGTTGGGCAGTCCCAGTCATGGCACCTTAGATCCATGAATGAATTTTGTAACGTGGAGTTTGAGTACAGTCCGTACTGTAAAGAATTATTGGCACCATTGCTCTAGCCAATAGCCTTGGGAAGATTCCTAGGAATCCAAAAATATTTCCATAGGAAACAAAATCCTTCCGAACCTGAGTGCTTTACTGGACCCTCACTGTATCACCATATTTCCATAACTAGGGACTCCATCCCTTGGCCCCTATTTAATAGCCATGGATTTCGTCTCTGAGTGGCACCAGACTGGAAAGTTTGTGATGTGTGCAGATGGCGGCAAGCTTTTCTGTTTTCACCGTGCAGTTTTCCTTTTTGTTTTGTTAGCTGGACAAAGTTCTCAAAGTGACTGTTTACCACACAGTGTAGATTGGCCTACATATGTACCTAAATCCTTCATGAATTAAACTGAACCATACTAGCTGCTACCGTCAATGATAACCCATTTTAATAGCTTAGAAATGATATATAGATAATGTATTATCCATCACTAATGTTGTGTAATGCTAAACAATAGTTGTGCAATTACAAACCACACATTTCTGGAAAAACTGAATATTTAACTGCACAAGTCACACCTTTTGAAAATAATTTGCAGTTTGTTAATGGTAGTTGTTACAAATTATTTTCTTCATTTATGACACAAATCCCATTGGATCTGGATGCTTCACTGCCATCATTTTACCCAAAATACAGGCACTATGCTTACGTGAGCAGCCACTAGCAGGGGAGTGACTTGTAGGCTGTATGCAAGCAAACACTTGTGTGTGGTGACAAGACTTCATGCCTCTCCTTTGCATTGTTATATTCTCTTTTTCTGCATATTTATCATTTGATTTGCTTAATCCAGATGGTATTAGACTGTTTATCTCCCACAGAGTCCATCGTATCTCTCTTGGTAGTCCATAACTCAGTGCAGTAATAATAACAATAAGTGACTTTTTTTTCTTTCTTTCTTTTTTCATAATATTCAGTCATAGTTCACGGATTATACGTACCACATTTGATTATTGATGGAAATAAGGCAAAAGACATTTCTTAAATGCCAAAGTTGTCTTATAAACCTCCGAGAGGTATGTGCACTCATTGTGTGTCTTTACCATCACCCTGGCCTTCAGCCAAAATGCTCAGGACAGGAAGTTCGTGACAGCCGGCCCACAGTCAAATTTTCACACAATGGTATGTTTATCAGATTATTTAAGGTATAGTTTTAGAGTCGCACAACTGTATGGCACACGGTAAACTTTGCCCGTAATGGCTAGAACAACAGAAATTAAGTGACATTTCAATGGTATTACCTTCACAAGTTGATTTTAAGAAACTTGTGCAACTCATAATACTTTGGTATGCATTTACCCCTGATAGTATAGTATGGTAGTTGGTTGGGAATTAAAGGTTGAAGCCCTCCAAGTTAGGAAGGGTTTTAGTTCATGCAGTAATTTTTGTGGATCCTCAGGGGTGGCTGGAATAATAAGGACAGTTATCAATGCTTTAGTTTCTATCTTTTGCAGTGGAAACTAATGAAAGAGTTATGCACATTACAATCTGAACACTTGAAATAAGGATTGATTATTGCAAGAAGTTCATTTGAAATTTGCTGTAAGGTTGACAGTCTAAAAGCCAATAAAAGGTTAAACATTATGTCCACAATTCCTTCACTCTTCATAAAAGATATATTGCCCCCCCCTCTCCCTGACACCCTTCGCATATATATTGAGTGGGTAGAGAGCACTGAGGTCAGTCCTTTTAGATAGCCCAGTGACCCAGTCATTTTGCAGTCCATGAGGCTCTGAGGAATGCAAGAACCAAATGGAAGTGGAGGAGCCATGTTCATCTGCTTTTCTACTTATGCAACCCTGTAAAAAGTCCAGGAGTCGTCAGTGACACTCACAACTAATAGATGCCAGCTTCCTGGAGATAGGAGGATCAGAGGAGCAGAATCCTTTTGTGTCAGCTTGTGGTCTCTTTATTCTTGAATTGGCGTAGAAGCTTATCACTGACATCTGATATTGCCTAGTAAATGGCAGAGATACCAATCCCACATAAATTGCCTGTAGTTCATATTTAGCCATCTGCAGTGGCATACAGTGAAATTGGTTATTTTCCAGTTGTTACGGCCTTGGCCATGTGCTCAGTAGCTTGCAGGTTAAGGAATGCCAGGTTGTCTGCGACTCATTTATTGGTCAAGATTCCATCTTTTGGATAACCATATGAAATGGTTGCTGCGGAGCAACAAAATACAATTTTCAATACAAAAGACAAGAAAACATAATAAATAAGTAAATATCCAAAATCACACGCTCACACTTCATCGTATGTCAAACAAACAAGTTTTGAAAATTAACAATAATTAATTCTTACCAGAATGATAGCTGGAAATTTCACTCCTTAATAATCGTGGCAGTCTCCCAATAACGTGACTTGTATTTGAGGAAGGCACACCTTTTTACAGTCCCGCAAAATAGCGGTTTCTTGTGTGCTTTCTTTCAGAAAATGAACCGGACCGCCTGTTAGCATGACGTTGCCATCCCTATACATCTTTCAAAACAAAGCTTTTTTTACTTTAAGTACATACAAGCTATTACGGTTTTGTTTTTCTATTAGGTTTAATCTATGATTGAAATTATCAAAACAAAATTAAATCTCATAAACATTTAAATAACATATTAACACTTTAATTTCCTTAGAAGGTATTGCATCTTCCGAAAATGTTTTGGCTCGTAATTCAAACTCAATAATATGGATTGCTGTAACGCTAACACCAGTACTAGTGTCATCACAGGTAGGAAATCACTCTGTATAGGAAAATTCCAAGCTGGTAGGAGCTCATATTGCTGCATGTCAATAACGTGAATGGAGCTATGTATACGTAATGTCTGCTATATGTGTTCAAGCCCCTCTGGTTTCCCCCTGAGACTATCATTTGGTACCAGCAATCCTTTGCCCTTTTGTCCAATATTTACTTTTCTTCTTCCTTGGATCCTGCTTGTTCTTCATCCATGATATTTAAGATTGTTAATATGCTGGAAATACTAGATTGTATTTGATAATCTATGTGTTTGATAATCTATAATGGGAGTTTCTATTATTTAAAAAATTAAAGAAAGTAATATATCAGCTGTAACTAGTTCATTAGAAAATATATGTAATTGAATGGTTGATAGTAGATGGTAGGCTTTATATTTATTTCTTTTATTTATTTTAATGTTCTCTTTTGATTAATATACTTCAGTAGCCAAGGACAATTTGGTAAAGCCACCCGATAGTTCTTATATCTTTTGTATGGTTGACTAGGAATATAGGCATAACTTTTAAGTTTCATGTGATTAAAAGTCACTCATGTAGAGATTAAAAGAAGTTTCATTTTTGATAAAAGAAATAGGATCTACATTTCTATATAAATAAAAATAGAAAAGAAAAGAATAATATAAAGGAAAATACAATATTAGATATTTGGAAGGAACATATAGGTTATTGACGAATTACTCTGCTAAGAAGCTTGCCAATACATGTGGAAATATGTATGAATGTGTATTCATTCTTTTACAGTGACCCGGACACAAGACCTGCTTATCTTCAGAGTCTGGCCCGAGATGGCATCCAGGCTCTCATGAGCAAAGTCTGGGACCTTCCATCACACACAGAAGACAATGCAGTTTTTGTCACTCTCCCCAAAACCACCACAGTGTAGGTGTTTTTTTTTTATTAACAAAGGTGTATTAGTGTTTTTTATGTGCTTGTATGCAAAAGCACTCAAAATTTCCCAGAATCATTTGGAACTGGTTTTCTATTGGGGGCTTGCTTTATCTGGGGATATTATTTTTCTAGGGTAGTTTCATTACAGGTAGTTGATGATATACTGAAATATATTATGATAGAGTTTTCAAGAATATCCTCAAATTTGTGATGTGAATCGATCATGAATGTGCCAATGAGTTGAATAGTTGTATAGCTATTTGTTTGGAGTCATTAAAATTTTTAGTAAACTTTTAGAAATTTAATGAATACATGTAATTTTTAGTGCATTTATTTAAATGAATTGTTCATCCCCGCAACCAGTCTTCCACGTGAAAAGCCTGTACCCAAGGAGAAAGCGCTAACTAAGTGGGAACAGTTTGCACGAGACAAAGGGTTAACGAAGAAGAAGAAAGACAAGAAGGTCTGGGATCACATCTTAAAGGTAGGTGCTGATAGTCTGTGCCGAGGAGGAGCAAGTTTTGTTTGTTGGTGGAGGAGATGGATGATTCTTCCTTTTTGAAAATGATGCTTCCTATCTTCCCCAGTCAGTGGAGAATGTGGTGCATATGCAATTTTGGGGTAAAGAAACTACTTCACACCAAATTTACGTAAATATATATCAAGAACCATATATAGGACAGAAATAAGTACTTGAATACCTAAATGAATAGCATTGATAAAACTAGATAATTGATGAAATAATTACATCAAAGGATCTATTGCTAATATATGTGTGAGCATCATGAAATCAAATTTATTATTATTTTTTATTATTATTCTTTTATGATTTTTTTCTATCTTTGTCTTTTATCTTTGGAACTGAATATCTTACACACCTAGGAGCCCTTGAATATCAGGGGGGATTACTTTAAGAAATGTTATTTCACATCATGAAGTCACCTAAGGGAGGGAGGATGAGGAGAAGGGAAGGGAGGGAGGTATAGACGTCAGTTACATGAAAAAAAGGAAGATAACTCATGACTATTTTCTCATCCTTTGCATGAAGAAATCTTTGAACTTTCCCAGGCTTTTGGAGTTCAGGAATGCTCTCTCTTGCAAATAGACTTAACATGTCCAATATCCAAACCCTGATCCTCCTTTCCTCTCAGAGATGGGTGCCCCGGTTTGGTATGAAGAAGGTGCAGGCAGACAAGGAGAAGAACTGGGTGAAAGAGGTGCCAGGCAACGTGGACCCATACGAGGACATGTTCGCCAAGGAGAAGGAGCTCAAGAGGGAGCGCGTAGCCAAGAACGAGTACCAGCGCCTCCGCAACATTGCAAAGTCAAGGAAATTGAAAGTACCCAATGTGGGGGTCACTGGAAATGACCTTGCTACTAGTAAAGATGTAAGTGGCTTTGTAAAGTTTTCTCCTAGTAGGTTATGTTTTGGACTTAATAAAGAATGATTGCCATTTTTTTTTTGGTAACAATAAACTTTCTAAATAATGTGCATTAATTTTATAATAGAACAAAACACCAGAGCCTTTTCACTGACAATATAGAAATTTAGGATGATTGTGAAATTGCAAAAAGAGCTCACTGACAATATTTCTTTGCTGTCCAACATACGATTTTGGGAACAGGACTAATACTGATACCCTCTGAAACAAAATCCTTTCTGTGCTTTTCAGTTGGGTGTAGCCATGCATCACTCCCGATTTGCGACAGCCTCAAAGGGCAAATTCCAGCCAACATTGCCTAATGAACAAGTACCTAAAGGCCTCGGCAAGAAGCGAAAGCATGAGCAGATTACAGGTGACGGCCGTGCGGAGAAGAAACGCTATATGGAGGTCTTGAAGAAGGTGGAGAAGAATGAGCTTAATCTTTCTACAGCCGTACACAAACAGATCAGAGAAGAAAACATAGAGTGAGTTGGATTCTCCATTTGCTGTCCATGTCATTTATATGCATATTTCTCCCAAGTATTTATAGTATTAATTTCCTGTTCACTCCCCCTCCCCCCTTTTTATTTCCCCCTTTTTTTTTTAATGTCTATTTTTTGTGTATATTAATTTGCTACCTATCACCCCTCCTAGACCCTTCCATCTTTTATGAAATGCTATTATTCCGTAATGCATTTTACATAAATATGTTTCTTAACTTTGGTGATGTACTTGTAGTGAAAGGTCTCATATTATGATGACTGGCCGTAGCTTAAGGTACACTGCTTCTTCGGACATTAGACATTCAGTAAATTAAGCATTAAAAAAAAATCACAGATGATGCATTTCAATAGACAGGAAATTTGTTGATTTGGCAATTGAATGTGTCAGATAACAAAACCTTGGTACCCTGTTGACAAAACAAACACACACACACACACACACACACACACACACACACACACACACACACACACACACACACACACACACACACACACACACACACACACACACACA
>NC_091578.1:30230881-30238381 GCF_042767895.1 Penaeus vannamei | reverse complement strand
CCAATCCTTTCCACCTGTCTTTGGATGTATATATATAGTTTTTGTTTAGATAAAATAAATCTGTTGACAGCATTATAGTATGTGTTGTATTGTAAAGCTATATATTTGTTACTAAATGCTATAAACAGGTGTTGCTTATTCATCTTGATTTAATCTTTGTTCTTCTGTTTTTCAAGTTTGTTTTAGACTTTCAAATTGAGGAATGCTGTATATGAATTTGTGATTCATAGAAATGCGCAGAATTACTATGCATCATTTTATTTATTATGTTTTCTGCAATTTTTTTTCTTATTATTGGTGTATATAGATATGAAACTCCTGCTGTGCTAAATATCATAAATAGAATGTTAATATTTTTGTTGATAATGGAATACTTCAGTCTTAAATGCATTCAAGTAGAAGAACAAGCTTCTTTCCAACAATTCTGTTTTCTTTTATAATTTTGTTTATTTGTTTTAGACAAGAAAAAATATCACAAGATCAGTCTGTTGCTCTGAATGTTGCCTGTGATTTATAATATGTTCTGATTTTGTTATTTCATGTTTAAATTATGAAATCTTATTCTTTTATATTTTTGTTAAAGCCTTTCAATTTATGAAGCCATTAGAGGACAGGCAGGCAGGCAGCTCCCAGACCATGCAGACCGGCATGTGTGCATGAGTAGAAATGTAATGCCTGTGATGGATGTATTGTTGCAGAATCACCTCTCCTTCATGGAATATAGAAATCCCGTTAGTCCTCAGCTAAGTCCCAGAAGCTCACCTGGACCTTGCCATCAACGACATGTGAGTATTTGAAGGTGTATTTAGTGGATATAGGTGTGTGGGTGTCATATTTACCCTACCTTAAGATAATCAGATTTCCCTGTTCTGTCTTTTTTCTTTTTCAAATTTAAATTTACAAGATATAAAGTTATGTGTATACATATTGTTATGGTAAAGAGTTAACCTATCAGTTACTGGTAATCATTTGTAAATATGGAATGCAGCTGTTATTTCTTTGGGCTTCAATTTAGTTCCAAAGTTGATTTAGGATTCAGTATCTTTCAAAAGTTACAGAACAAGATCATTAAGTATATACCTTTAATACAGACACTTTGGTAAAATGAAAAAGGCATCACGTTATGTCAATGATTATGCTGGTATTTTTCCACATTTTTTTAGTGTTTTCCTTTAACCTTTAACTGCCAGGCATGGCTATAACCATCATGACAAGCACACAGTGAGCACCCTGCTGGAAAGGCTAGACAGTCATCAGTAGTCACTGGAATGAGTGCCACAGATAAAATTCTGGTACCATCAGTGAAGGGTTAAAATATAACTAAAGAATATATGATAGAGGCCTATGTATCTGATTTTGCTTTTTATGTACAATTTTCATAATATGACCCTCACAATAAGAATAATGTTCAACCGAGGAGGTTGCCAGCCTAATAATCTCAAGGAAGGAGACATAACTTCTAAAGTTAGATAAAAGTCTCCTTAGACCAACAACCTATCCAGTCTAATAATCTGGCTTAGGATAGGAGGTCACCCAGGACACATAATTAGAGTACAAAAAAAAAAAAAACCCACAGAAATTAGTTTGCTGCTGTGATGGCATATGTCATCATACACAAGAGGTTTATATTTAGTTCTCTTCTTTGCATAAGCTACAGGTAAAAGAAATATTTTCATGTTAGCTGTTTCTGGTATCTATCTTGGAGTCATGACCAGCTTACAGCACTTCCAGTCCATTGTAAGGAGTACCTAACAAAAAGAATAAAAATGAGTAGATAAATAAAAAAAATGCAATTACGTTGCAATAGACATCCTCCATTGCCCATATTCTTATCAACCACAACTAATCAGCATGCGCTAGTAGAACTATGGGACAGGAAATAACTGTCATTTGTTATTTTTATAATTCGCCTTTAATAATTGTTTTCCATGAAGGGTAGTGGATTTTTTCCCCCAACTCCAGCAGTGACAATTGTTTCTTCCATTTTCTACAAATTTATCCTTGTTTCTCTTCTCCCTTTGAGAGGTGGGTTTGTTCCTTTTCTTGTTTTTTTTTTTCTGTTTTGGCAACCAACCCTTTTTGCTCCTCACTTTCTATTTTTATCCCTTTCAGGAGTTCAGGGGGATTTGGTGGACACATCTCTCTTCCTCTTTATTTAGCAGCTACTTTTCTTTGCTTTTGGATATTTGAAAGCCTTCTTGCCTTGTTCCTTGTGCTCTGCATAGGGCAAAGGGAAATGAAGGGACTGAAGTGTGGGAAACGAACATTTACCCTGCCTCTATGCTTTTGGATGCAACATATATGATTTTATTTTAAGAAGTGGGAGTAAAAAAGAGACTTCAAGACTCCTTTTAAGATGCTGTGTCTGCTTAGTGGCCACAGTCTGGGCCAAATAAGTGAACTACTGTTTAGTGCTTGTAACTGGATACTTGTCTCCTGCATTTAGGCCCGGTTGGGCATGATATATACTGGCTTTTCCAGTGGTTACAGCAAATGTGACTCCTTTTGAGCAACAGGAATCGAGCAGGTGGTAAACATATATGGAGTTACCAGATACATTCATCCTACTTTGGATATTTCATGCATATTCTTACTTATATTGGACATCTATAACACAGCACAACCCACCATAAGATATCTAAAACCATCTAGGATATCATATTTAAAAAAAAAAAAAAACGTAAGACAGTTAGTTGTAAACCACAGCGCGGCTATTCCCATTTGGGTTTTGTGGACTTTGTATTACAGAAAACTGAATATTACAAAAAAGAAAGAAAGAAAAAAAAAAAAAGCCAAAAATGGTTATCCAGAAAAGAGAAAATATTGCAAAGGGGAAGCATAGTCTTGTCAGTGCACACGAGTGTTTGTGTGCGCCCAGCCTGTTCTTAGGGCATGCGATTGCCACGAAGCAACCAGATCCAAGGGGTTAACATTGTGCTTTTGATCCTTCTCATAATTTGTTAATCTATGTGTCCTATGTATACTTTTCCTTCCTGGGAGAGGGGTAATATGTTTCTTTCTATACACTCTTTACTCCTCTCACCTCTACTTTTCATTCGTTCTCATTCTTGTAGTGAGGGCAGGCTCACACTTCTGCCCTTATGTCCCCCCCCCCCATCTGATGGACCTATGGGCACTCAGCAGTTGTCTCCCATTTCAATTGTATGCCAAGCTACATTGAACCTTCTTAGTTTGACATGCTGCATAATGCCAGAGGACTCTCTAGAATGATTTGTTAACTTTGTCTTTGTCATTGCTACACCCTAGCAGCATTCCAGTGCCAAGTCTGGCATGTGACAGAACCATGATGATCAATTTGCATGCTGTGATTCCCTCAAATCTCAGTATTCCATGGTTGGGACCTAAGGTTAGATAATATATAAACTTGGTTTCACCTATTTCATATGTCGTATAAATCCTGATAAGGCCATGGACTGATAAAGCCATGAAGATCTTATAAGCTGCCAGCATGTACTACAATACTGTTTTGGTCTTTACTTTAGCCTGTGGATATTTCTTCATAAGTCAGTGTTAATCCAAGTACTCACTGCTGGTCTTTCTGGTTATCCAGAAAAGAGAAAATATTGCAAAGGGGAAGCATAGTCTTGTCAGTGCACACGAGTGTTTGTGTGCGCCCAGCCTGTTCTTAGGGCATGCGATTGCCACGAAGCAACCAGATCCAAGGGGTTAACAATGTGCTTTTGATCCTTCTCATAATTTGTTAATCTATGTGTCCTATGTATACTTTTCCTTCCTGGGAGAGGGGTAATATGTTTCTTTCTATACACTCTTTACTCCTCTCACCTCTACTTTTCATTCGTTCTCATTCTTGTTGTGAGGGCAGGCTCACACTTCTGCCCTTATGTCCCCCCCCCCCCCCATCTGATGGACCTATGGGCACTCAGCAGTTGTCTCCCATTTCATTTGTATGCCAAGCTACTTTGAACCTTCTTAGTTTGACATGCTGCATAATGCCAGAGGACTCTCTAGAATGATTTGTTAACTTTGTCTTTGTCATTGCTACACCCTAGCAGCATTCCAGTGCCAAGTCTGGCATGTGACAGAACCATGATGATCAATTTGCATGCTGTGATTCCCTCAAATCTCAGTATTCCATGGTTGGGACCTAAGGTTAGATAATATATAAACTTGGTTTCACCTATTTCATATGTCGTATAAATCCTGATAAGGCCATGGACTGATAAAGCCATGAAGATCTTATAAGCTGCCAGCATGTACTACAATACTGTTTTGATCTTTACTTTAGCCTGTGGATATTTCTTCATAAGTCAGTGTTAATCCAAGTACTCACTGCTGGTCTTTCTGGTTATCCAGAAAAGAGAAAATATTGCAAAGGGGAAGCATAGTCTTGTCAGTGCACACGAGTGTTTGTGTGCGCCCAGCCTGTTCTTAGGGCATGCGATTGCCACGAAGCAACCAGATCCAAGGGGTTAACAATGTGCTTTTGATCCTTCTCATAATTTGTTAATCTATGTGTCCTATGTATACTTTTCCTTCCTGGGAGAGGGGTAATATGTTTCTTTCTATACACTCTTTACTCCTCTCACCTCTACTTTTCATTCGTTCTCATTCTTGTTGTGAGGGCAGGCTCACACTTCTGCCCTTATGTCCCCCCCCCCCCCCATCTGATGGACCTATGGGCACTCAGCAGTTGTCTCCCATTTCATTTGTATGCCAAGCTACTTTGAACCTTCTTAGTTTGACATGCTGCATAATGCCAGAGGACTCTCTAGAATGATTTGTTAACTTTGTCTTTGTCATTGCTACACCCTAGCAGCATTCCAGTGCCAAGTCTGGCATGTGACAGAACCATGATGATCAATTTGCATGCTGTGATTCCCTCAAATCTCAGTATTCCATGGTTGGGACCTAAGGTTAGATAATATATAAACTTGGTTTCACCTATTTCATATGTCGTATAAATCCTGATAAGGCCATGGACTGATAAAGCCATGAAGATCTTATAAGCTGCCAGCATGTACTACAATACTGTTTTGATCTTTACTTTAGCCTGTGGATATTTCTTCATAAGTCAGTGTTAATCCAAGTACTCACTGCTGGTCTTTCTGGTTATCCAGAAAAGAGAAAATATTGCAAAGGGGAAGCATAGTCTTGTCAGTGCACACGAGTGTTTGTGTGCGCCCAGCCTGTTCTTAGGGCATGCGATTGCCACGAAGCAACCAGATCCAAGGGGTTAACAATGTGCTTTTGATCCTTCTCATAATTTGTTAATCTATGTGTCCTATGTATACTTTTCCTTCCTGGGAGAGGGGTAATATGTTTCTTTCTATACACTCTTTACTCCTCTCACCTCTACTTTTCATTCGTTCTCATTCTTGTTGTGAGGGCAGGCTCACACTTCTGCCCTTATGTCCCCCCCCCCCCCCCCATCTGATGGACCTATGGGCACTCAGCAGTTGTCTCCCATTTCAATTGTATGCCAAGCTACATTGAACCTTCTTAGTTTGGCATGCTGCGTAATGCCAGAGGACTCTCTAGAATGATTTGTTAACTTTGTTTTTGTCATTGCTACACCCTAGCAGCATTCCAGTGCCAAGTCTGGCATGTGACCGAACCATGATGATCAATTTGCATGCTGTGATTCCCTCAAATCTCAGTATTCCATGGTTGGGACCTAAGGTTAGATAATATATAAACTTGGTTTCACCTATTTCATATGTCGTATAAATCCTGATAAGGCCATGGACTGATAAAGCCATGAAGATCTTACAAGCTGCCAGCATGTACTACAATACTGTTTTGGTCTTTACATTAGCCTGTGGATATTTCTTCATAAGTCAGTGTTAATCCAAGTACTCACTGCTGGTCTTTCTGGTTATCCAGAAAAGAGAAAACATTGCAAAGGGGAAGCATAGTCTTGTCAGTGCACACGAGTGTTTGTGTGCGCCCAGCCTGTTCTTAGGGCATGCGATTGCCACGAAGCAACCAGATCCAAGGGGTTAACAATGTGCTTTTGATCCTCATAATTTGTGAATCTATGTGTCCTATGTATACTTTTCCTTCCGGGGAGAGGGGTAATATGTTTCTTTCTATACACTCTTTACTCCTCTCACCTCTACTTTTCATTCGTTCTCATTCTTGTTGTGAGGGCAGGCTCACACTTCTGCCCTTATGTCCCCCCCCCCCATCTGATGGACCTATGGGCACTCAGCAGTTGTCTCCCATTTCAATTGTATGCCAAGCTACATTGAACCTTCTTAGTTTGGCATGCTGCGTAATGCCAGAGGACTCTCTAGAATGATTTGTTAACTTTGTCTTTGTCATTGCTACACCCTAGCAGCATTCCAGTGCCAAGTCTGGCATGTGACAGAACCATGATGATCAATTTGCATGCTGTGATTCCCTCAAATCTCAGTATTCCATGGTTGGGACCTAAGGTTAGATAATATATAAACTTGGTTTCACCTATTTCATATGTCGTATAAATCCTGATAAAGCCATGGACTGATAAAGCCATGAAGATCTTACAAGCTGCCAGCATGTACTACAATACTGTTTTGGTCTTTACATTAGCCTGTGGATATTTCTTCATAAGTCAGTGTTAATCCAAGTACTCACTGCTGGTCTTCTCCTGCTTCCCTCCTTGGCCAGAAATAAATGCCTGAGTCATGCTTGGGACCAGTCTTTGTCTCTGCATTGGAGATTCCCCCATGTCTTATGGGCAGTAGATCCAATACAAGCATTGTGGGTGGATTGCCATTTGATCATGCTCTAAATTTTATGTCAACTTCCTGTCTTGCAGTGTGTTATAGAGCGTGATGACCTAGGTTCCACATCTATTTTTCAGCAGGTTCGCAGTTAGCTATTGACTTTGCTGGTTTTCTAATCTTTTGTTGTCAGTTTGTCCCTGTGTCTTGTATAGGAACCTTTCCATATTTTGAGTATTTCTGTATAACACTTTCACTGTTTTCTGCATTTGTTATACCGTATTGTATCCAGTTTCTAGACCGAAGAAAACACTAGGCAGTGAAAAAAGTTTGGTGTTAGTCGATACCTTTTATTATCGTTTTCATCCACTGCTCTTTGTTCATATGAATTTTATGTATGTACACCAATAGTGGTTGGGGTTGACGGGTACAGTGCCAATGGATGATGCCTTTTTTCTTGGTCTAGTGGACCAAGCTTCAAATGTCATAGTTTTACTATTCAATATTACTGTAAAAAAGTCCCCTTAAAAAAAAAAAAAAAAAAAGCACATTTAAGGAAAAATTACATCACTGAAAGAAAAGCAATAGATAAATCAGTAGTATCAGGTAACTATGAAAGGTTACTATAAACGAAAAAAGTTCTGATTTTAGACTGGTATTAGAAACAAACAACAAGCATGATTCCTTTCCTAGGAAGGCTATTAGACCTGTTAAAAGGTAAAGGGCTCAGGAAGATTTTATTCTGGATATTATAATGGTAGTAGTAATACTTATGTTATTTTCTTGATTATGTCCAGTAATTTTTCAGCTA
>NC_091578.1:30208381-30218381 GCF_042767895.1 Penaeus vannamei | reverse complement strand
CTTTGCTCTCTGATTATTGCAGTTGAGAGCTAATTTTCAATTTTCTTTTGAAATTGCCACTTGATGATGGTGTATTATTAGACAGTTTTTTTTTTTTGGGGGGGGGGGGCATGCATCTTATTGGCTGTTAAGTACAGCATACCGTTACACTGTAACTTCCAAACTAATTCACAGTTTATGGATGTTTTCCCATAAAAATTTCCTTTGGGTAATAACACCTTAGAATAGACTTGCCTCTTCATGTTTCCTTTTCTTCAAGATCCACTGTACAGCCAGACTAACTACATCACATTCTGAGTTCATTAACATATTGGCCAGGGAGATGATAGTTTATTATTTTGTAATTTATTTTCCTCTTCCAAAGAGTAAAAATCATTTTTACTGACCAATTTTAGTATAGAAATAGATAAAATATTTATGTATATAAATGCACATGAATATTTTGTCAATAATCACATAAGTGGTAGATTACTAAATCTTTGTTAGATATTTCCAAAGGACTAGATGTTTATAATGTTTTCTTAGATTAACTTTTCCTTTTCTTGAAGTATTTTGTAAAATTAGTTGACTTGTTAACAGATTAACAATTTAGGTAATGTGGAGGACTTTAGTAAGAGAGGTTCAGGTTCAAATTTCTAGTTGCACACTATTAGTGTTAAGGCATCTGCTAGCATTTTGAAATACTGAAAGATAGTTTGTATTAACAGCCGGCTTGATGAGAGTGAATTAAGCATGATGGTGGATCAGGGAACAGTAGACCAGCTACTGGTAGATCAAGAGACGGAGGAAAGTTTTCGCAGAGATCATCGCACCACATCATCCACCTCATCTGGGCCCTAACCTTCGCTTCTTCAGGTTGATTATGTGGAATGTTAAAACCCATTGCCAATACAGACACAACCATGACTGCTGGTGCATCAGCCATCTTCAGCTACTAGCCACCTGTGTGATAATGTCTGTAGCTATTAGATTTACTCAAGTTTCACTCCTATCACCACTGGAATGCCGAATGTAGGAAATACAACTGTTTTGCTGCAGCATCAGTTTTGTGATTTCCAAGTAATGGTGGTGTATTTTTCTTGCTCCTTCCATGGAAGTTTTGTGCAAATAGTTTCTTTATTTGAAAAATATATTTGATTCATTATATTTTGCAGACTGAATGAAAAAAGGTTATTGATATTTTTTATTGATGCCGGTGCTTATTTTCTCATGCAATAACTCACTCCAAAATTACCTTGTCAGTTCACTTATTATAGTAAGGTACATTTCTTCTTGTGCTACCAACAACATTACTTAGAGTACTGCCAGTTGTTTCAACATTTCCTGACATTCTGCCTGCAAATGATGGATGTTATATTGGGCTTTTTGTGACAATTTACTCATAGACAACCCTATTATATGGATGACAAGTTTCTCATTACAGTTTCCAGCCCACTTAAGACTATGGTCAAATTGATAGTAAAATTACAAAGAAAATAATAGCATACTGTAGACTTTATTCAAGCAGAAGATAGTTTCATTTTAAAGTACTACTTCAATTTGATCAATAGACAAGTCCTTCTCTTATTAAATTGATCAAGTACACATAAGCCTTATAGAAGTGCTACAGGGGACCATTTTCCTGAGCATGTCAGCCGCTGCAATTTCAAACTGGATTTTTGCTTTATTTGTTTTGTACTTAATGGCTACTCCTTCCTTTGATGAATATTTAGTGCTTCATACAGTCCTTTTTTCTTCTCCTCTTCCTTCACTCTTAATTTTCCTCTATGCATATGCACATGATAAAACCTCCATATTTTGCCATGATAAATGGTTCAGGCTATGCTAGATGGTGGCAAATTCAGGGTAAAACACTAATTGAGAATAATGGTATAGATATGACTTGAATTATCTATGAACATGTTTCATTGAAAGTTATGATGGAATTGATAGTCACGCCCATTCCCGCCCACAGACGTTCCGCATCTGCCAGGAGGACGGGCGCCAGCACTCGTTCCTGTGTCCCAACGGCACCATCTTCAACCAGCAGTACTTCCTGTGCGACTGGTTGTGGTACAGCTTCACCTGCGACCTCGCCTCCAGGTTCTGCTCGCTCACCGCCCTCATCTGCGAGCTGCCAGAGGCCGAGAACCACGCCGGGAAATAGTGCTCTTTCGGTTTAGCCTTTTCCGCTTTTTCCTTTTGTATTCGCCTGCAAGTTATTACTGGCTGATGCCATGTATTTACATGCGAGGACTTGTACTGTAAAATGTTATATATATATATATATATATATATATATATATATATATATATATATATATATATATATATATATATATATATATATATATATATATATATATATACATATATATATATATATACATATAAATATATATGTATATATACATATGTATATATATATATATATATATATATATATATATATATATATATATGTATATGTATATATATATTTATATGTATATATATATGTATATATATATATATGTATATATATATATGTATATGTATATATATATATATATATATATATATATATATATATATAGACAAATAAATATCATATATATATGTGTGTATGTATGTATCTATAGATGTAATACTAAAATAACAGGGAACTTAATGAAGTTCTATTTTTGATAGAATGTATGACAAATGATGATTATAACATGTAGATATATATAAAAAAAAGTTCATATTATTCTTATACTGTATATAAATTGTAGCTTACCTGTACCACCTGTTGGCGTCAAACCCGTCAATGGTTTTCATCAAAATTCACAATAGACGCGACCTACGTGATGAAAGCCCTCCTCAGTCGCCCCAAATAAGCAATTAATCCGCTAATTAATTAGAATTCCCAGATCGGATTCGTGTACATAGCACTCCATGCCATAAGTGCACACATACGCACACACATGACTGAAGGCGTGTGTGTGTCGTGTGGTAAATGTATCGATTTAATCAGCAATGGTGCTAGTCAGGGCTCTGATAAGGGCTGCACAGAGAGAGAGATGGTCTATAGCCTTCTTTAAACACTGAATTTATATCATTATTTAAGCTTTATTATTATTATTACTTTTTTTCTATTATTGCCATTATATTATTACATTATTACTTTTTTTTCTATTGCTATTATTATGCTTATCCATATTATTATCATTATTATTATTATTGTTGTTGTTGTTGTTTTAAATTGGGTTTGAGTGAGTTTTTAGTCAATTTGCAATATCTCGGATCATGAACCTTTCCGTCACCGTGCATCTCATTAATGAAAACGATATTGAGATACAGAGAGATAGATAGTAAATGTTAAATAGCAATGCTGATGAATTACTTTGTAAATATACGAATGGTATTTCAGGTGTCTTGTGTGGTCTCTTTATGTTTACGTTTGAGATAAGCCCTTTTTTCTTTTATTATTTCTTTTTAGTTATATTCTTAGTCATATTTTTTCTTTTCACTTACTTTTTTTTTTTTTTTACATTTTTTCGTTCGTTTTCTTTCCTGAAGTTTAATTATGTTGTATATTCAATACCAAATTAGGATTTTACAACTCTAACTTTCCAATTTCCGTTTTCTTTTTTTAATGCTATTCTAAAAGAGCGAGAAAGCGAAAGCAATGTTAAACTGTTAGACTTCAAGCAACAAAGAAATGCATACAACTTATTTCAATTGGATAAAACCAGTATTTTAGTTATGAAAAGCGACTGAACCACACACACACACACACACACACACACACACACACACACACACACACACACACACATATATATATATATATATATATTGTTATAAATAGTACTAAGACTTAATTGTGAATCGCCCCAACAGCCGTGTATACTTTTACTTTTTTATTTCTTTTTCTCTCTCTCTGGCCTCACCTTGCTGTCACAGTTCATCAAAATGATTGTGTGGTCGTAATAGATTAAAGAATGAATTACTTGTAGATTGTAAGAAATTAAATAATCCAATCAGTTGTTATGACGAGTATGTCTTTTCACAACTCCATTCCCTGAATTTTAAGAATGAAATGTGATATATATATATTATTTGGGTAAGAGCCTGTGTCTCTTCTTCTTCATAAATTGTGTGATTCTTGTTTAGATCTGTCTAGTTTTATATGTTTTATTTATTCTATTTCTGCAAATGGCTTCACGTGATGCTCTTGAAAACATTATTTAACAAGTAGCTATCAGTATTCAAAACGCGCGATTGAAGTCTATTTATTTTCGCCTAATGTATTATTAATACGTTTTTTTACTTCCAGTGTCTCTGTCTGTCCTTTTATATGTGTTTTCTATTATGTATGCTTCCTTTCCTGTCAGCGTTCCCATTCTCTCAGCTTCAATTAATGTTCCATTTTCCCCAAGCTATATAAATAACTTGTTGCCAAATACCACCAGATAGTACTCCTATTTACTAATATGCAGCTGCCTGTCAAACCCTCGCACACAGTCACACACACCCAGTCATTATTTAAATAACTTCACGCTCATGGTTCATTCATATATTGTTCTTAGCGCTTATCAGTAATGCACTAAAAGGCCATTTCTAATCCTCGTAAATAATTTTCTTGCTAGATGCGTTGTATATCACCGGGTCGCACTTATTGTATATTTCTTCTTGGGTCGGGGATGTTCCTCGTAATCAACAGAAGGAAACACCAATCATGAATCTCGTAGGTTCTATTCTCAGGAGTTACATGGCGGCGAGAGCACACATCTGCCTCCTGTGGTTGACCAGCGCCGAGTGACCGAAATTTGGCGGGAAACCTCGCTCACAGGCAATGGTGCTAGGTCACGTGATCAAGGAGAATGTTGCCACGTCATGGGCAGTAAATATAGAGATATGTATTATATATATATTATATATATATATGTATATATTATATATATATATATTATATATATATGTATTATATATATATACATGCGACCGTGAAGCGGTCGCATGTGTCCTGTGCCCCCCATGAATCCCATCAATCACCCACACCGTGAAGCGGTCGCGTGTGTCCTGTGCCCCCCATGAATCCCATCAATCACCCACACCGTGAAGCGGTCGCGTGTGTCCTGTGCCCCCCATGAATCCCATCAATCACCCACACCGTGAAGCGGTCGCGTGTGTCCTGTGCCCCCCATGAATCCCATCAATCACCCACACCGTGAAGCGGTCGCATGTGTCCTGTGCCCCCCATGAATCCCATCAATCACCCACACCGTGAAGCGGTCGCATGTGTCCTGTGCCCCCCATGAATCCCATCAATCACCCACACCGTGAAGCGGTCGCATGTGTCCCCATGAATCCCATCAATCACCCACACCGTGAAGCGGTCGCATGTGTCCCCATGAATCCCATCAATCACCCACACCGTGAAGCGGTCGCATGTGTCCCCATGAATCCCATCAATCACCCACACCGTGAAGCGGTCGCATGTGTCCCCATGAATCCCATCAATCACCCACACCGTGAAGCGGTCGCATGTGTCCTGTGCCCCCCATGAATCCCATCAATCACCCACACCGTGAAGCGGTCGCGTCTGTCCTGTGCCCCCCATGAATCCCATCAATCACCCACACCGTGAAGCGGTCGCGTGTGTCCTGTGCCCCCCATGAATCCCATCAATCACCCACACCGTGAAGCGGTCGCGTCTGTCCTGTGCCCCCCATGAATCCCATCAATCACCCACACCGTGAAGCGGTCGCATGTGTCCTGTGCCCCCCATGAATCCCATCAATCACCCACACCGTGAAGCGGTCGCATGTGTCCTGTGCCCCCCATGAATCCCATCAATCACCCACACCGTGAAGCGGTCGCGTGTGTCCTGTGCCCCCCATGAATCCCATCAATCACCCACACCGTGAAGCGGTCGCATGTGTCCTGTGCCCCCCATGAATCCCATCAATCACCCACACCGTGAAGCGGTCGCGTCTGTCCTGTGCCCCCCATGAATCCCATCAATCACCCACACCGTGAAGCGGTCGCGTGTGTCCTGTGCCCCCCATGAATCCCATCAATCACCCACACCGTGAAGCGGTCGCATGTGTCCTGTGCCCCCCATGAATCCCATCAATCACCCACACCGTGAAGCGGTCGCATGTGTCCTGTGCCCCCCATGAATCCCATCAATCACCCACACCGTGAAGCGGTCGCATGTGTCCTGTGCCCCCCATGAATCCCATCAATCACCCACACCGTGAAGCGGTCGCGTGTGTCCTGTGCCCCCCATGAATCCCATCAATCACCCACACCGTGAAGCGGTCGCATGTGTCCCCATGAATCCCATCAATCACCCACACCGTGAAGCGGTCGCGTGTGTCCTGTGCCCCCCATGAATCCCATCAATCACCCACACCGTGAAGCGGTCGCATGTGTCCTGTGCCCCCCATGAATCCCATCAATCACCCACACCGTGAAGCGGTCGCGTGTGTCCTGTGCCCCCCATGAATCCCATCAATCACCCACACCGTGAAGCGGTCGCGTGTGTCCTGTGCCCCCCATGAATCCCATCAATCACCCACACCGTGAAGCGGTCGCATGTGTCCTGTGCCCCCCATGAATCCCATCAATCACCCACACCGTGAAGCGGTCGCATGTGTCCTGTGCCCCCCATGAATCCCATCAATCACCCACACCGTGAAGCGGTCGCGTGTGTCCTGTGCCCCCCATGAATCCCATCAATCACCCACACCGTGAAGCGGTCGCGTCTGTCCTGTGCCCCCCATGAATCCCATCAATCACCCACACCGTGAAGCGGTCGCATGTGTCCTGTGCCCCCCATGAATCCCATCAATCACCCACACCGTGAAGCGGTCGCATGTGTCCTGTGCCCCCCATGAATCCCATCAATCACCCACACCGTGAAGCGGTCGCATGTGTCCTGTGCCCCCCATGAATCCCATCAATCACCCACACCGTGAAGCGGTCGCATGTGTCCTGTGCCCCCCATGAATCCCATCAATCACCCACACCGTGAAGCGGTCGCATGTGTCCTGTGCCCCCCATGAATCCCATCAATCACCCACACCGTGAAGCGGTCGCGTGTGTCCTGTGCCCCCCATGAATCCCATCAATCACCCACACCGTGAAGCGGTCGCATGTGTCCTGTGCCCCCCATGAATCCCATCAATCACCCACACCGTGAAGCGGTCGCATGTGTCCTGTGCCCCCCATGAATCCCATCAATCACCCACACCGTGAAGCGGTCGCATGTGTCCTGTGCCCCCCATGAATCCCATCAATCACCCACACCGTGAAGCGGTCGCATGTGTCCTGTGCCCCCCATGAATCCCATCAATCACCCACACCGTGAAGCGGTCGCGTGTGTCCTGTGCCCCCCATGAATCCCATCAATCACCCACACCGTGAAGCGGTCGCATGTGTCCTGTGCCCCCCATGAATCCCATCAATCACCCACACCGTGAAGCGGTCGCATGTGTCCTGTGCCCCCCATGAATCCCATCAATCACCCACACCGTGAAGCGGTCGCATGTGTCCTGTGCCCCCCATGAATCCCATCAATCACCCACACCGTGAAGCGGTCGCATGTGTCCTGTGCCCCCCATGAATCCCATCAATCACCCACACCGTGAAGCGGTCGCATGTGTCCTGTGCCCCCCATGAATCCCATCAATCACCCACACCGTGAAGCGGTCGCGTGTGTCCTGTGCCCCCCATGAATCCCATCAATCACCCACACCGTGAAGCGGTCGCATGTGTCCTGTGCCCCCCATGAATCCCATCAATCACCCACACCGTGAAGCGGTCGCATGTGTCCTGTGCCCCCCATGAATCCCATCAATCACCCACACCGTGAAGCGGTCGCATGTGTCCTGTGCCCCCCATGAATCCCATCAATCACCCACACCGTGAAGCGGTCGCATGTGTCCTGTGCCCCCCATGAATCCCATCAATCACCCACACCGTGAAGCGGTCGCGTCTGTCCTGTGCCCCCCATGAATCCCATCAATCACCCACACCGTGAAGCGGTCGCATGTGTCCTGTGCCCCCCATGAATCCCATCAATCACCCACACCGTGAAGCGGTCGCATGTGTCCTGTGCCCCCCATGAATCCCATCAATCACCCACACCGTGAAGCGGTCGCGTGTGTCCTGTGCCCCCCATGAATCCCATCAATCACCCACACCGTGAAGCGGTCGCATGTGTCCTGTGCCCCCCATGAATCCCATCAATCACCCACACCGTGAAGCGGTCGCGTGTGTCCTGTGCCCCCCATGAATCCCATCAATCACCCACACCGTGAAGCGGTCGCGTGTGTCCTGTGCCCCCCATGAATCCCATCAATCACCCACACCGTGAAGCGGTCGCATGTGTCCTGTGCCCCCCATGAATCCCATCAATCACCCACACCGTGAAGCGGTCGCATGTGTCCTGTGCCCCCCATGAATCCCATCAATCACCCACACCGTGAAGCGGTCGCATGTGTCCTGTGCCCCCCATGAATCCCATCAATCACCCACACCGTGAAGCGGTCGCATGTGTCCTGTGCCCCCCATGAATCCCATCAATCACCCACACCGTGAAGCGGTCGCATGTGTCCTGTGCCCCCCATGAATCCCATCAATCACCCACACCGTGAAGCGGTCGCGTGTGTCCTGTGCCCCCCATGAATCCCATCAATCACCCACACCGTGAAGCGGTCGCATGTGTCCTGTGCCCCCCATGAATCCCATCAATCACCCACACCGTGAAGCGGTCGCGTGTGTCCTGTGCCCCCCATGAATCCCATCAATCACCCACACCGTGAAGCGGTCGCGTGTGTCCTGTGCCCCCCATGAATCCCATCAATCACCCACACCGTGAAGCGGTCGCATGTGTCCTGTGCCCCCCATGAATCCCATCAATCACCCACACCGTGAAGCGGTCGCATGTGTCCTGTGCCCCCCATGAATCCCATCAATCACCCACACCGTGAAGCGGTCGCATGTGTCCTGTGCCCCCCATGAATCCCATCAATCACCCGCACCGTGAAGCGGTCGCATGTGTCCTGTGCCCCCCATGAATCCCATCAATCACCCACACCGTGAAGCGGTCGCATGTGTCCTGTGCCCCCCATGAATCCCATCAATCACCCACACCGTGAAGCGGTCGCATGTGTCCTGTGCCCCCCATGAATCCCATCAATCACCCACACCGTGAAGCGGTCGCATGTGTCCTGTGCCCCCCATGAATCCCATCAATCACCCACACCGTGAAGCGGTCGCATGTGTCCTGTGCCCCCCATGAATCCCATCAATCACCCACACCGTGAAGCGGTCGCGTGTGTCCTGTGCCCCCCATGAATCCCATCAATCACCCACACCGTGAAGCGGTCGCGTGTGTCCTGTGCCCCCCATGAATCCCATCAATCACCCACACCGTGAAGCGGTCGCATGTGTCCTGTGCCCCCCATGAATCCCATCAATCACCCACACCGTGAAGCGGTCGCATGTGTCCTGTGCCCCCCATGAATCCCATCAATCACCCACACCGTGAAGCGGTCGCGTGTGTCCTGTGCCCCCCATGAATCCCATCAATCACCCACACCGTGAAGCGGTCGCATGTGTCCTGTGCCCCCCATGAATCCCATCAATCACCCACACCGTGAAGCGGTCGCATGTGTCCTGTGCCCCCCATGAATCCCATCAATCACCCACACCGTGAAGCGGTCTATGTATGACCCCATGCCCCTTGAGGCCTGCGCCCCCACACCCTCTCCTCCCTCACAATGATGGGGGGGCACAGGAAAGCATCACTGTGAGGGTGAATTGGGTGTGGGAGCACAGGTCACAATGGGGGGAGCACATACATCATGATGAATGATGATGATGATGATGATGATGATGATGATGATGATGATGATGATGATGATGATGATGATGATGATGATGATGATGATGATGAGATGATGATGATGATGATGATGATGATGATGATGATGATGATGATGATGAGGGATGATGAGGGATGATGATGAATGATGATGAATGA
>NC_091578.1:30183381-30190881 GCF_042767895.1 Penaeus vannamei | reverse complement strand
TACAAAATGCGTGAGATATGTTGAATGAATTTGATTTCTGTCATTTTGCCAAATATGATTTCCGTTTGTGATAACCTTTGTGACTTCATAGATATTTATTGGCGGGGCTTGGTAGTGGTAACAATAAGAGGCAGATAGACAGAGTGGGAGGGAAGGGAAAGGGAGAAGGGAGAGAGAGTAAAATCTCTAAGAAAGTTTGCCTCAAGCCATGTCGCTCACCACTTCAAACGCGGATCCAGAGGCACTTTTCGAGGCTCAACAAGTCTGACGGTGGAAAGGTGAGGCTTCGTGTAGGCCTAGAGCCAGACTTCGGGGAAAGATACTTTATTACATCTCATTCGTACCCGGGTTTATTGGCCGGCCAATCCTTTCTCAAGGGCGCCATGCAGATTTCGCCACGCGGGCAGGGCCACCATCCTGCTGGAGAAGGCAGGCCAGTTAGAGAACCTGGGGATTTCCCGTGCGATGCCCCGCGGGGTTCGAGGGTCGCTGCTTCCGCCGGTCACTCGCCCTCGGCTGCAGGCAGCGTCGCAGGCCCCGCGCCTGACCCAGGCCTGAGAGCCAGTCCTTCTCGCTGCAGGCGAGACCTTCCATGTCAAGGGCAGCCCTGCGATCTCTCTGTGCCTTCGACCAAGCCCTTGGTGCAAGGCTGGCGTGACCCGACTCCTGCGGTACAAGTGGCATAATAGGTTTCCACGAGTGTGTCCTGCCTCCGCACCTCCAGACTGCGGCTTAAATTGCTTAACTAAGAACAACAATTTGCAGGTTTTTTAATTGCATGTCATGCCTTCTTTAATCCAGTGATACGGTTCATAGTTAACTCATTTCTAGGTTCCCTTGTAATGATACTGTTCATAGGGAAATAAAGAAAATCGTGTGAAAAAGAACTACACTTCCTCCTTCCGCGGCGGCGAGGGAGCGAATGGCTGGGATCTCTCTCGCGCGGCCGGCCCGGCGCGGTGCCGAGTTGCCAGATACTTTTTACATACATAAATTAGAACTTTTCACGTTAAGTATGATACATCGACTGATTTCCTTTCCACAGACTTTTAAGGATTAAATCTCTCTCTCTCTCTCTCACTTTCTCTCTCTTAAAAAAAAATCTATAATTTCTAGCTGACTTGCATCAAAACACTGATTTTTCTTCCTTACAAACCGTGCACTCGCTGGCATCCCTTCCCTCATGAATGGGAAGCTTCACCCGGGAAGTTTCCGAATTCCTTAAAAGATTCTAATCGGTTGACAGACTTGGAATCCTTCTGGGAATCGAGTCACAGCAAGCAGTCAGGATCTCCCAAGTTCCAGGCTGAGTTCAGGCCTTTGAGGGAATCGATTGGATTATAACTATGAATTAACCTTGTGATCTGTTCTCGAAATAAAAAATCACACCGATAATAAAATCTAAAAAAAAAAAATGTCTTCTTTACATCTTAGTTCACACTTTCCTTTTTTTTTTTTTTTTTTTTTGCCTCTATTTTTCTTTCTTTCCTTCAAAGACAAAAAAAAAAAATTTATGATATATATATATATATATATATGTATATATATGTATATATATGTGTATATATATGTGTATATATATAAATATATATATATATATATATATATATATATATATATATATATATATCAACACACTGAAAAATCCCTCCCATGAGCTGCCACAGACGGACGGAAAAGTAGCAGCGCGACCGCTGCTCCTCCGTCAGTGGCGATCGAGCGCCGAGGCCGAGAGAGCGAATCCCTGGCGGACCAGTTGGAAGGCTCAGTCGCATCATCATGTTTTCAGTCCTCTACAATGAATAGATAGATAAATAGATGAGAATAAGGATAATAATGATAATGGAAAAACAGAAAAATAAGAAAGTAACAGTCCTCTACAATGAATAGATAGATAAATAGATGAGAATAATAAGAAGAATGATAATGGAAAAACAGAAAAATAAGAAAGTAACAGTCCTCTACAAGGAATAGGTAATTAAATAAATGAGAATGAGAATGATAATGGAAAAACAGGAAAATAAGAAAGTAACAGTCCTCTACAAGGAATAGGTAATTAAATAAATGAGAATGAGAATGGAAAAACAGAAAAATAAGAAAGTAACAGTCCTCTACAAGGAATAGGTAATTAAATAAATGAGAATGAGAATGATAATGGAAAAACAGAAAAATAAGAAAGTAAAACATAAAAACGCGAGACGAATGTCAATTGAGCAGCAACGCATCTTCCCCCTGATCGGAACCGCGCCTCGGGAGAAGCCGAACCAGAGACAAAATTTCCAATGATTTCATCTTTCGGAAAACGTCTTGATTCGCGCGCGTGTCCTGTTGACGCGGAAGAGAATTAAAACAAAAAAACATTTTCTCTTTTTCTTTTTCTCTCGAGCAGCGATTGGTGATGAAACTGGCCATTTACTGATTAATTGACCTTTTATCTTGCACCTTCCTTCCTCTCACTCTGTCTCTACATGTAAACATCTCCATTTCACTTCGATGCAAGTGTGCTTTGTGCTGCCTATATCTTTTCTTTTCTTTCTCTCATTCCCTCCCAAAGACCTTTTTAACCAAATCATTTTTTCTCTCTCTTCCCTCCTCTTCTCCCTTTGTTTTCGTTTTTTTTTTTTATTCTTTCCTAAACCCTTTTAACCGTAGAGCTTCCATTAGTTCCGGTTTGTTGTTTGTAAATGCAAACTAATTATCATCATTAACAATATCATTATTATGATCATCAGACAAAGAGTAAATCAATCCATTTAAAGTTTAAAAACCACTATCATCCTTAAGCTTTCTTCATCCATTCATTATTGATTCTCATGATAACTATTAACGGAGTATTCTGTAAGACACATTTCCTCCTTTTTATTTATTAATCGGAGACATAATTTCCCTTGTATTCTAATAATACCAATGAAGGGTAAAACGAATAGAAAAAAACATCAACCTTAAAAAACCTGTCCATTGCATCACAAAGAAAGTTTACAGTTAATCCCTCTACCTTGCTAATGTCTTCTGTGCACTGACTCTCTGAATTCCGTGACGCAGCGGAGAGAACGTCACGTGGGCTTTATCAATTATATTTGTATTTTTGTATTTTTGGCATTGGCCAGCTAGCACTGCTTTTTACCTTCAAGTATTTGGAAGATGTAAGTTTTTGTTTTTGTTTTTGTCTTTTTTTACTATTTTTCTCTATTCAGTTCATCTAGAAATATCATATAGGATATGAATTATTTTCTATGGTAGGCAGCTGCATATGGTGTGTGTAAAAGATGACTAATTAATTTTATTTGGGTGTGCTATATCTCAGTGAAGGAAGATCCAGGTTTAGAGGGTAAATAAATGACATAGATTCATTTTTAAAATATATTACATATATTCATGTAAAACATTATATACATGGAATGCTTACAAACTCTACCCTTCTCTCCACTCATCCAGTTTAAATGGACGCAATTGAGCAAGGGCAGCACAGAAGAGTTCCTCGACCCAGACTGGGACATCTACCTCATGGCAGTCCTCTCTGTCATCATCGCCATGCTTATTCTCTTCAGAAGGCCTCCCCCACCATTGGCCATGTAAACACCATCTTCAGTTGCGTCGTTCAAAGCGATGGGAACGCTGAATCCAAAGCCAAGGGGACGAAGAGTCTGGAAATTCCGTTTGGTAATCTTCATCCACATTTTAAGTGTGCTACTGGCTCAAGCTTTTGGTTGACTGGTCTAGGGCTCAAGGAGGAGATCCAGTCCCAGTTTGTCGTATTCCGAATGATTTCGTGCAATAAAGTCATCAGGCAAAATTGACGTTTCCTGGTCAAGGAAGATGGCACCACTTCCTTGATTTGAAGGTTGACTGAACATTGCTATTAAAATGGATCTTCAACTTTTTTATTTTCATTTTTATAAAGATTTGGGTGGTTATTGGTTGTAATGATACATTTTTTTCTTTTGTAATCTTGCATTAGTGGAGGATAGCATGGATGCTGTCCAGAAGATGTAAACTTTCAAGAAAAGAAAAAAAAAGTTATATAAGATATATATATATATATACAAGGGCTTTTATTGTGCTAGAATTTGTCCTTGAAGTATTTTCATCTCGCCATTGGGGTTTGTTATTTCTGTTTGATATATATATATATGTATTTGAAATGGGTTGCACATAATTATATATATATATATATATATATATATATATATATATATATATATATATATATATAAAATAAACCGAGGGAAGTGTAGTTATATTTATTTCATCTATGGCGGTATTCACCTGTGTAGTTGAGTTTAAGGTTCACAGGATGTGGCCTCTATCATCGTGACAGTCCAGTTTCCATAGAGGGTGTACTGTAAAAGAGATTTGTATATACAAACTACTTCAGAATTTGTAAATGACTGTCCTGTCTGGCTTGACTAAGCTGATTGTCTTTTTCCAGATCACAATCACCAGTGGGATGGGTTATTTTTTTTCCTTTATGTGGATGTATAGACTTGGGTATTTGCTTTCCAATGTTCAAACCTCCCCAGTTTTCAAACATTATATCATCGCTAGTCACCTATAGTAGGAAGATCATTTTTTCTTTTCTTTTCTTGGTTCCTCTTTCTTACAAATGTTGTTTCTTTTATTAGTTGAATATGGTATGGAAGTGTGAATACTGGAGTATTCTTACCATTCATCTTTTTTTTTTTTTCCTAATGTCAGAAATTGGAAGAAGCAAAATATAAGTTCTAAATTTTGTTGTTGGATTCGGTGTGCATGCATGTATGGCGGTGTGGATGGGCCTGTATGGAAGTCAAATTATAATTTCTGTATAAACATCATGTACAGATTACCAAGTGAAAAGTTAATAACTGCAGTTAGAACTTTATAAATTTATTGTTAAGTTCACTGTAAAAAAAAAAATAAATAAAAGATAGTTCGTATATAAGGTTTGTTTACATATTGTTCCTAAGAATGAATTTTTCTTCAGTAAGACTGAAACTGAGACCCACTTCCATAAATATTCAAATGAAAAATCAGAACTCTTTCAATAGTGACCTTTTAACCACTGCGTTGTTGTTTGCTTATGGAATAAGATGCACATAAGTGGAAAGCAATGAAAATCACCTTTTCTCTTTTGTATCTTTAATTAATTCTGTATAATCCAAAAAATAGGAGAGAAGAGAAATAACCAGACTTTATAAAGGTATATCCTGACATAAAGTATGTGTATTCACATGCTATACACTAAGGCTGAAATTAAGTAACAAAAAACAAAAAAAAAGTTTAAATAGTTTACAATCCCATACCAAGTACATATTTGCATTTGCTGGCTAGTATTACCTTAACCAGTTCCTCTACATTAATTCTTCCTTACACGGTTTCTAATAATAAGCATATGGGATATACACCATGTAACATACATCACTTGATAATGAATCCAGTATAAGAACAATATATTAGATGCAGATTTTTTTTGTTTGTTCCTTGGGTGAGAACGGGTTTGTTCCAGTTAGATACACAGCTCCAGTTCAGTAGATGGTATACCAGGTAAGTCTTGTGTATGTTAATATCTTTATACTATATTAATTCATGGTAAGAAATTACCTCATTGGTAATAATGGTTGTATCTTTCACTTCATACCATGATTTTTATGACATAAAGTTACTCAAGATTATGAATGGATAGTGTAAAGAGGATAGAAATGAATTAGTGAGTAGGAGGTGCACTTTGAGGCCTTAATTCATAGCAGCTGTTTAATCGGATAAATTATTCTACACTGTTCACTTTTGTCTGGACTGATGTAAGATGTTCTTCCATTGGAGTCTATTATTTATTAAAAAGTTCTTGAAGTGTATTCTCTTGCTCTGTTATGTAGGTGTTTTTTTTTCTTTTCTTTTTATATCATTCATTCATTTGTAACAGGATGTGGATTTGTTTCCTGGACGATAAAAATGTGGTTATTCAATTTGTGAAGTTACACTATTGCAATTTACCCAAGTTTAATTATGGTTATTATTGTAATTATCATTATTTTCATTCATTACTATAATCATTATTATAATGTTGCTGATGCGATTATTATTATTATCATTATGCTAATGGCGCACCGATTTTAAGTAGATATGAAATACTACGCAACCATTTTTTTAATGTGCCTATGTCTAGATAATAATGTGTGCCTGCTAAAAGCGGTCATGCTTTCATCATTAAAGACCCATAATAATAATAATAATAATAGCACATAATAATAATAACAATAATAATAATAGCACATAATAATAATAATAATAATAATAATAGCACATAATAATAATAATAATAATAGCACATAATAATAATAATAATAATAATAATAGCACATAATAATAATAATAATAATAGCACATAAGCCTGCTGCTTTATCGCTAAATTCAGGCAACAAAACTCTCACCTTGAATCGATTTCCACCGTTAATCGTAAGGGTTTCTGCCGCATCATTCTTAGCGAGACGAACACGCCGATCACACCGAGACCTTTCCGCCGAGCAAAGAAAGTCTGAGGGGAAATGACCTTTATTTTTATGCCAACTTCAACTTGAACGGTTCATGGTTAATGGTTAAAAGCGAAATAAATGGAAAGTGGCGATTCATGCGCTATAAGGGAAATAACCATTGCTTTTATGCCAACTTCAACTTGGAAAAAAACAAAAATGGAAAGTGACGATTCATGCGCCGCAAAACATTTAAATTCAAATCCATGAGTATCGCTGGTTACGAAAAGATTTCTTACGCTGATCGAACGACTAAAACTTTAACAGCCAAAGAATTAAATCGCGGCGCACAGTTTTTTAAAATTCTTTTCCTTGTGAGGCGCAATATTATTTACATATGCGCACCGGTATTTTGAGTGCTCTCCGAATATATTCAGTGCGCAGTGCACTTTTCGGTATTATTGGAAATGCTATATTTAATATTGATACCAAATATTAACATACATACTAATATTAATATTAACTAACATACCACACCTAATATTGAGCCAATTTGATTCGTTCGTCACGTGACCATAGACATTCAATAGAACCAATCAGATATGGAATAGATCACCACGTGACAATAGAATCTGGGCCTAGGAGAAAGCAGATGAAATTAAAATCAGTTTAATCATAGCTACACACTGCGCGCAGATTGTGAGAACAATTTTTTCGACTTTCTCGCAAAATATCATAGTAATAACGAAGCTAGTTTGCAATATCTGCGAGATCACGGTGTTATTCCAGTGGAAGTACAGTGTCCGCAAAGCAAGACACCGTGTCATTATAGAAAAGACAGACACCAGGGGGTTTGTGGTGCGTGGACAAAGATCGCGAAGACAAAACGGAGAAAAAAATGCAACTATACAGTAAGCGATTACAAAGGGACATTTCTCTCGGGAACTAGACTTGTACCCTATCAAATTCCTTCATCAATCACTGGCTAAGCAAAACCGTTATGGGGTGCCTGTCGGGAGTTAATGCATAGTGTAAGACGTGGTTGAAAGGTTCC